>NC_054546.1:8438061-8598061 GCF_017654505.1 Polyodon spathula | reverse complement strand
GGGGACATCATAGGAAAACAATGACAGTAACATAGACTTGACAGTAACATAGACTAGTTTGTTTGTCTGATCAATCCCTGGTGATATTGCCAAACCTGTCAGCAAGTCCTCCTACTCTGCACCTTCCAAGATGGATGAGTGGACAGTGAGTGGCGTGTCAGTGTGGTGATGTTGACTGACTCAGCTCAGTGTTTACGGGGAGGAAGAGGCTGTTTCCTGTATTTAACAAAACGCAGGCCTGGAAACAGCAAAGGAGACTAAGGCAGCATTATACATCATCTTCATCATGACCCTGTGCCGGATAAAACCTTAGCCCCAGATAACGCCAGTAATGGACAAGTCAAGGAGTCAACACAGGATTTTAATGCTAACTAGCGTGAGATCCCAAGCTGTCACAGATGAAACTAGCTGTGGCCTCACTTAAAGCTCTGTATAGCAGTGGCAGTTTTTGAAGGTCGTTGTACCCTGTTCTCCCCAAGGGTGGGCCATAGTCTGAGGTGCATTTTCATCCTGTATTCTTTGCAATCGAGAGAAACAAATTATTTCCAGCAAACTTAAAAATGACATATAGAGTGCCCTAATGTGGCTCACGTGGTTATATATGCAAATCTTTTGCATACTATTGATATATTAATGAGGGAACATACTCATCTAAACAGCACTTTCTATAGAAATGTCTTCTGACAATGTGCTGTTTTTTTTAACTTCCTGTATCCTATTCCACCTGTCTAAGCTTGTTTTTTTGTACACGTGATGGGATTGAGTGAGTGAACTTTATACTGGTATGTAGTATTTGTATTCTGTCATTCCACTATTTATCGGGTGACTAGGTTTTTGATACAGGGAAAGTACTAATCCTATATTGACAATAGGTCTATGGTTTTCAAGCAACAAATATATTATTAAATGTTGTTTTACTGGTTTTAAACTCCTCCAGAGCTTCTCAACATTAGTCAGAAACGAGCATGTTACATTTGCCTTATTCACTGTAACTTCACTATAATCCTGAAATCCAGTGTGGAAGGTTACCAGGGCAACGTCAGCCTGAAGGAAACAAGCTACTTAAAAATATACTATTAGGGTTTGGGGCGTGATCATTTACCATAAACAACACAGCACTATTAGTCTAGGTCACAACAGGATAAACATATACAAAATACCGAAGGTTTTCGACTCTCCAACCCCATAGAAAAAAAATATTTGGTATATTTGCACGATAATGTTGCAGTTTTACCATGCTTTTTGTTAGGTAAAGAAATCCTGAAAACTATCATTGAAGATGCAGCAAGGCAGAATAAGTTTGATGGAGCAGTTTGAATTGCGTTGTTGATGCAGGTTGAGTCTACAGGCTAGCTCTCCACTCTGTCTTTCAGTTGTGGTTTTGGGTATTCTGTATGTTCATGGGATTCTTGTATTGCTCTGGTGTTGGAGGATCTCTGGCTGCTTGCCATGTGTTTCTCTGCGTTTATAGTGATCTCTGAAGTGCCTTTAACCTAGGTAGATAAGCAGCATGCCAGTGTGATGTATTCCAGGGTTGGGTTGGATGGGTGTTGGCAGCACATAGATGTGGGCATCTGGTTAATTGAGTCATGGGTTAAGAGGTGCAGTGTATGAGGGCTGCTGGGGCATTATGGATTAGCAGGGATTGTGTATGAGTTAGTGAGTATAGCCAGTGAAACTTCGTACTTCTAACAATAGAGGCTTCCTGGGTGTTCTGCATAGAGTCAGAGCTTTGGAATTTCTCCGATACACTTTAATAAATCATTCTTTCTGTGAGAAGTTTCTATTTAACCCTTAATTAGATTTAAACCATTAGTCAAATTATGGCACGGCTAATTGTTACCTCACATATAAAGCATAGCATACCCAGTCCAATGAAACATGTTGGGCCGGGCAGCTTTGGCGCTCCGCACATTGGTTTATGCTAGGCTTTAAATGGCTTCCTATCGCATTTAAATACAATAAGGGTTGTAGCGAACCCCTAATAAAATGTTACCCTAGTAAAAGCAAAGTGTAATAAAGCATGACAGAGGATAGGCAAGCATTGCAAAGAATAATGAGGTATGGTAGAGCATATTACTAAACATGGCAAACCAGGGTAAACATGAAAAAAGCAAAATTCAGTGGTGAATTTTTATAAGGGGAGCCCAAAGAAACCATGTGCCTCTATATATTCCTAGGCGTGTGCCCTCCACCATTGATAATCCACTCCCCAACTGATGTGCCTCTAAAGACAAACTAAAAAATAAACTGAAAAAATACCTTCATTGTAGTTCTGCTCCAGTGATGAAAGTTTTTGAGCTTGCCTCTACTAGTCAATGCTTGACAGTTCGGGTGAGCTGATGCCAGACAAAAGCTCTCAAAGGAATGTCGTAATTGATGGTATTTTACTTTAAGGATGATGTCTTCTCTGGGCCATGTGCTTTTCAATCAATAAGGAATTTGCTTTGTCCCGTTGTACTCTATTTATGATTATATTTCTATTTCAGTACTTTTTTGAAGAAACTTTTAGCAACAAGAAATTTGCACATTCAAGCTGTCAGTATGAATGATATCCACTTCTTACACTGGGGCATTATTATTAGTTATATTATTATTTTATTTGTAAAAAGTGTTGCCTGAAAACAGCAGTCAATTTGGTTAAAGGTTCACTTCGCCCTTCTACTGAAAGTGTCACCTGCTGACATTGTGTTCTGAGAGGCATGCTGGAAGTCTGCTTGAACTGACCCTTTTCAAAGGAGAGGGGACTGGCTCGAGAGAGAACCCCCCCCCCCCCCCCCCCATTTTCTCACCAGCTTGAGGGCCCTCTCTGTATCTGGGAGATCTCCAGTGTTTCAGCGGGTCAAGGAAAGTTAGGAACTCCACCTAAACCCTTATCAGTACCGTCTGGGATTGTCAGCATCACAGCAGGGCTGAGACCTGGCCTGTAATTGTGCTGCTGACCCAGTAGGATAAATAATGATAATCTCTGTGTGTGCTGGGGTCTCAGACAAGGAGGAAAGGAGAGGGGTTGGAACTGAGCCCAGGAGGGAAGGCAGAACTCCCAGCTGTGTTAAAAACCTCTCTGCAAGATAACTGGGTTATCGAGGGCTCATAATTGACATTGATAATTCAATAATCAACCTTGATATCAATATTATGAAGTTTTATGTGAGCTTCCAATGAGACTCTCTTTTGGTCTTGCAGACTTGAGGTCCCTATGTGGAAGCAAGGGCAAAAACAAAGACAATATTCAGACAGTTGTATAAAACTTACAAGAAGCAATTTAAGCTTGGGATACATTTGTTATGGTGCAGCTATCCTTAAAGCAGCATTTAAAAAAAATAATACAAAATAACTGAACAAGCAACAAACTGTGGTAAAGACATCTGATAGTTCTTGGCATTTCGTAGTGTTAGCCTTGACTAATTGCACATCGTTCATACCATGTTTTACTTGGTCAGACCTAAACCTTATTCAGTCCTTTAGTCTCAAGCAGTACAATCCAATTATGTTGAACTGTTTCCTGACATGGACGAATTCCTACTGGGAGTTGAGGAGACACCACTAAACTGCTTGCATGTGTAAGCTGTATTTGAAGGTCAGAAAGCACAGAAAGCTGGTTAGCTCTCTCTGCAAACTGACACTGAAGCCACACTGTTGCCCTGAACGTTTCCATTCAGTCCTATTGCCAGCTACAAGTAAACTTCCTGATAAGCTGTATCCAAACCCAGCAAATACTTTAGAACTTTGAAAATATTTGTTATTTGCGAAATTATTAATAATTCATATTAATTTCCTTTCTGTTTATGTACACAATTTGACCTTTTGTGTGGTAAACATTTGGGCTGGGAGCAGGCAGCTCTAGTACAAACAACGTGTGTGGTGTGTCCATCAAAGTGACATGCTGTTTTGGGTAAAGAAAAGCGTCCCATCGATTCCGAATGTCATGTCTATATAAATAATAAGAAGTTTATAGAGAATGCCTCATTTCCATAGTAAGCTGTGGTATATATGGCTGCATCACTTTTTACAACATGGGTTTTGTATTGGAGGGGTTTAATTTTAAACTGGACAGAGAGAAAGTGTGATTGGGACCAAGTTATGTATTGAAGCCCTTTATAGCTCCCATGGCTATCCTATAGAAAATATGCTTGAAGAATGGTGCCCCCTACTGGAAGATAAGATACAACTAACCCTGTTGACCCTTATTAAAAGTTTTAACTTTTGTGTTTTTTTCAGTGATGCTTTATAATAACCAGATAGTTACCTGGAATTATATCTGCTAGAAGATATTGCCAAGTAATTTCATATTATTCATCTTATTATCCTAACCTTAACCCAATCATTATTTACATTGTTATTACATTGAAATGTACAAACAATTAGCTGGTTTATTCCTCTGTAACTATTGGTTATTTTTGCCTGGTTAACATAAAGGAACTGTTCTGTTTTTCATTGTGTTGGTATATTTGGCATTTCCAACTAACCTGTAGTTTAACCTTTACAAAAGCAGGCCATTCAGACAGCACAAAGAACCCTAACCCTATCTCAGCACTCTCCTCACCAGACCCAAAATGGTCAAGCTCTGAAATCTGACAAGTTTGACTGCAGGCTGGCAATGAAGGATATTGATTACTGAATGCTAAGGTTAGGGACTGAGCATCTATCCAAATCTAACATCCTTGAAACTGCAGTCAACAAATGGTTCTTCCTTCCTCCCGCATCTAAGTGTATGTTACCGAGTGTGTGCACTGTCCTTCACTCCAGGGGTGAGGCAGGCAGTGGGGTTCCTGTGCCCTTGGAAATGTACCATTGTGGAGAAGAATTGCAAGGCTCTAGTGACAAGAGTTAAATTTGGTTATTGGTTAGTAACAAACATGAACAAAGAATAATACACAAGTAATGCACAGCTTTACCAAGTAAATTGAACCAGTTCTGTATTCAATAAATTGCTTTGATTTACCACAGTTATATATATGTTGTTATTGATGCACTTTCTTCATATGTTTGAACTTCAAGTATTGGATTGGATTTCCCAGGTAATTTAAGACGACCATATTCCTTTGGTCTTAAATAATTTGACACTGAATCTTCATGACAATATGAATCCCTCAGAGTTTAGTCAAACCTATCCAAATGGACTGAGTATGTCTCCTTGTGAGTGGAAATTGAATGGTATAACATTCTGTATGATGTATCTAACATTGAAAGATTACTGAACACAGTTTTTAATATATGGACTGTAGAGGGGTAACCCACTTCTAAATCTATATGGATATCTGTGTCCTGTTTCTGTAGGTGGGGCTAGCAGTGTTGAAAGGTCACATTGCCACATGATTTCAATGGAATGAGAAAGACTGTTCAGTCCTGGCACTTAGGATAGACAAGCTCAAGGGAAAATCACAATAACCACGTAAGAAGCAACAGACCATCGAATAGTAAGAGGAATGAAAACTGCAGTTGAAATGGCATTTGAAACTACTTAGTCTTCAACTTCAGTGTCAGAAAGTAATGCTGCGGAACCTAAACAAGGCTGACTTCTAGTGGAAGAATTATTATTTTGCAGGCGCCTGGGGACCACTCTATACTATCCTCTTAAAACTCAGAGCAAAGTAGATACAGGAAATATATTATATCACTTCTGGTACATTGTGAGGGTGCCTGTTTTTTCACTGAGACCCCAATCCCGCTGTAATATCTGACTATCCCTACCCTCGGGACCAAGGTCAGTGTTAGGCGCTGACAGATGGCAGAGACAGCCCGAGATGAAGGGAGAGCACCGGGCACATTTGCCACATGCCATTCAGCGGTCGCTGAGAGATTCGAGAGGCTTGAGACTTAAAATAGGAACGTTGCCTAAAGGCTCTGCTCACGAAAGGTCATCTTTTCCCATGCCTACACAATGCATTTGCATGCTTTACACAGCACAGAAAAAGCAAGGTGAATCACAGATACTACTTTCCAGTGATTGGACAAGGAGGGATGTTTTACACAAATTGTCAGCAATTTTTCTATTCTACACCTGGCAACTTTTAATTACAATATTGCTGGCAATATTACCAGCAAATCTACTGTAAATTTAACACTGCACTATCCAAGGTTACTGCTGCTGTAGACATTGAAACAGAACTTGATCATATAAAATATTCTGTAAAGTATACAGCCCCAAAGACACCTGTTAATATTAAAAAGTAATGACATTACATGACAGCTAGAAAAACTGCCAGCGACATTGCTCCTGAGATGGACTCTTGTGGCTTAGTGGCTAGCAATCATGTTCAGTATTTTACACTGGGTAAATTCATTGTCTGCTGACAATTATTGTTAGCTATACTTGCTAGCACTTATGGCTAAGTGTAAAATTGCCCAGGAAATGACACCCATGCAGTATGAAAATTTGATGAGTACTCACAACACAGAATGTGGGAAAGTTTATTCAGGAATTAAGGCCGGGGCCTTAAACTAATTCTGGCAGCTCCAAAAATGTGATTATTACAAACCTGGTGGTTCAGAAAATAAAACCCTGCCTGCAAAATCACAGATAGGAAAACCTTTCACAGAACCAACACCAGCCCCACTGTCGCGATCCTGCAGGTGCAGAACTGACCAAGAGTCTCCTAGGAGGACCACAGCCCAGCTAGCAGTCTCCAAATAGCGGGGTGTGCCAGCAGAGCCCAGAGGGGAAGCTTGCTGCTGGCACAATGCCTGACTGCCATTTCTCTCTTATAGAAAAAAGAAGTGCACACACACATATTTTCAGCTTTGTTTACGTAACCTTAATATAGTATATTATGTCACTGTCTTGGGTCTTTGCTCAACATCAGTGAAAGGCTGGATAGGATAATAGTAAGTGAGCGCTAATTACAGAACACGTTTTTTAAGTACCAGAAGCATTTTCTTTTGTTACATTGCAAATCTTTGCTGCCACCTTGTGGTGCGGCCTACACTGTGTTGTTGACTTTTGGTTTAACTCTAGAGACGTCATCATTAGCATCAAATCAAGAGACTTAGGGTTACACGAGATTCCAGGATGCGCATTGGAATTGGAAATATAATGTTGGATTTAAGCATGCCTTTTATCACTATTTTATCTTGTTTAAGCGTGTTATTATTTTATGTTTTTAAACACATAATTTTCCAGAATGCACGTTATGCAGTGGTTAGGACTGGTGGAGACATGGATCACCCACACAGGTTCCTGAATGTGTAAACACATGAGGTCATTGGCCGCAGGCGTTTGGAATAACAGCAATTACTAAATTATACCGTCCGCCGGTAATATAGTACCAAAACTATATTTATGGTAACTCATTATTTCTGTCAGTGCATTCGCTGTCTACAGTATTTGAGGATCAGTTTTACAATCATTCATAGTATTTGTAATTATAATTTTAAATTACAAATTAAACATTACGTAATGTTTCTAAAAGATGAGATTAATTTTGCCATAACTGGCCAATTACATAGTTAGAGAGATTCCACGCTCTGATCAAGCTCCGTCGGTGTGGCTAAAAATCAGCCTCTCATTCAATCACAGCCCTGTCACTCTGCAATGCGACACTCCGTGGCTCTTTCAGACAGCAACGGTAGTTCGCAAACGGTATGTCAAATGCTGTTTCCGTTACGCCTTCCTCTCTGTCACTGGTCAGTATCTTCTTCTATCATTAGCATTGTGTTTCTCTACTGGTTGCAAAAAGTTTGTCATCCTTACCTCCCGTCTGATCTCAAAGTGCTCTGCTGTAATTGGACTAGTAGCAAATCAGTCAATTTACTACGTCCTTTATTGGCTCACTCCGGCACGCCTTCTATTCTCTCTCCTTGCGGAGTTGAAGGTGACAGTCGGTCTGTTTCCAGCTCGGTATTCTGACCTCTGGATCTGTTTTCCGGGCATTCTGCGTTTTGCATCCCGCTAACGAGCCTTCCCCCAGTATGTCACGGTTTGCCGAGGTGCCTCAAGCCGCTCCGGTGGCCGTCTTTAAACTGACAGCCGATTTCAGAGAGGACAAGCACCCGAGCAAAGTGAATTTAGGAGTGGGAGGTAAGGAAGATCATTATTGATGTGTTTAACTGGTTGTGGTCGCTGTAGAATAGACATCTAATTGTAGTAATCGTCCTTGGATAATTCCAGGGGTTCTGTTTTTTTTAACTAAAGTAGTTTACAGTCTGGAATGCCGCGCTGCTTAGGATTCTGTCGCCTCTAATGGAAATGGAAAATAATTTTTAAAAATATTTCCTGCTCTGAACACTTAGATCTCAGGAATGTGAAGTCTGCTTGCTGTTTAAAACTATAGGTCACTGTGCATTCTCCTCCCTTTCTCATAAGTGAGAGTCAGGGGTTCTGTTTCCTGGCGTTTTTAATTAAATGTAAAGACACATATAACAAACTGACAACATATCATTCTGCACAGTGCTGCATTTGATCTGATCTGATTATTGAAACTGGTATACAAGTGTCAGGGAAACAGAAAATATGATATAGGGCTGTGCTACCACATGAGGAATGGCCTGCGTATGTCCCTGTCAACAGATTTTTCACATTGTTTTGGAGTACAGTTGTAACCCTAAGCCTCTTGTGTTTTGTGTAAATTCTTAGCAGCTGTCTTTGTGCCTCTTTCTGCCCCCTCAGCGTACCGCACAGATGAATGCCAGCCGTGGGTCCTGCCCGTGGTGCAAAAGGTGGAGCAACTGATTGCTAACGATCACAGCCTGAACCACGAGTACCTGCCCATCCTGGGACTGCCAGAGTTCAGAGCCAGCGCTTCCAAAATCGCCCTTGGGGAGGACAGCCCTGCCATTAAGGAGAACAGGGTAGGAGTCTTGGGGAAAAGGGCTGAGAGGATCCACTCCAGACCTTATCCAATACAGTTTAATGAGCTGGAATTGCACAAAGCAACCTGCTCCATTTGTAAATGCCCCCCCCCCCAACACACGCCCCGTTCAGCACTCATCCGCACAGTTACTTTCACAAACACATCTACATGATTTATTCTTTCTTTCATACACACACGGGAATACAGGCCACGTGTTTGAGGTCAGGTGGATGAGTGTGTGTATGTTTAATAGTTTGAATAGCATGTGTGTGTGTGATTGGAACCCCTGCTTGTGTGCTCAATGTATCTCTGTCGCAGGTTGGTGGAGTGCAGTCTCTGGGCGGTACAGGAGCTCTGAGGATAGGGGCTGAGTTTCTACGCCGCTGGTACAATGGGAAAAACAACACAACCACTCCCATCTACGTTTCCGCACCAACCTGGGGTGAGCCTGTAGTCCAAGCTGAACTGACCTTGTAACCTGATGATCGATGTTTGTGTGTAAGCAGTATATGTATCACACAGCCCTGTGATCGCACAGCAACAGCACAGACTACTGGAGACCTTGAGGATTGTTGTACGGCAGCTAAATAAATAAACAAGACCTCTTTCTCCAGGTTTCTTTCTTTGGAAAATTGAATTTTTTTACTTCAGCAATATCCTTCTGCCACACCACACTTCTGCATCACTCAACTAGCAGCCATGCTCTGTTATTCATGTTACAAGCTATCATTATTGCCTTATACACACATTACATCAGAGGTACTGTCATTGCCTAATTATACAAGCCTGCTTTACTACTAACTCTGAAAGCGTTCCAGTAATTTTTTTCATTAACCCTAGGGATCTTTCTCTCCTCTCTCCTCTCTGTATTTTTTATGGGATTTCAGTCTGTCCAATTCTATACATTTTTATTTGCAATAGGAATCAATGGTTTTTATGTCCTTTTTTTCTGTTCACATTTGTGCAGGTGACTGAATTATGTGGACTTCGTTCAGTGCTTATCCTTTATCTCTGCTTGAAGTGCTGACATGTGAAAAGGCTTGTTTTGAATCCTTTTTGTTTTTTTTTTCTCTCCAGAGAACCACAATGGTGTGTTTGGTGATGCAGGGTTCACGGATGTCCGTCCCTATCGGTACTGGGATGCAGAGAAGCGTGGGCTGGCATTGGCAGGATTCCTGGAGGACCTGGAGGTGTGCGTGTGTGCGTGTGCGCAAGAGCACTGCAGGAATTGCTGTTTCTGAATTCGATCATAAAGATATCATGTGACAACAAATCTAATGGCACCCTTTGCTTTGACCTGTGACCTAAGATGGCCTTCACATTGAGGTCATGTGACTTTGGTTTCCAGGTTATAAAGGCCTACGTCTTCGAGATAATTTCTCACTGTCGGTACACACTTGCATTCTGTGATTCCCTAGGTCAAGTTTGATAATGGGTGTCGCAATGTCAGAGCCTCATATCTCAGAAGCCATTTGAGTTAATGATTTTGTATTTTTCCAGGTTTTCTAAACCCTGCATGATTAATGTGTTGGTGACCATGGCACTGACCTCTGTCCTAATATGGCAACCATATAGAGGTCATGTGAGTTCGAAGGTGCAGCTGCGTAGAGACACTGAGTTATTGTCTTAATGTCTGGTGCACAGCATAGCCTTTGATTATCTTAATTAAGTTCCATAACCAGTATTATCTATTTAAAAATGAAGCCTTTCACATCCACATTGCTTTAACCTCTAGAAATATCAATAATACAGCCTTCATGCTTTATAGTGGTTGTACAGTTTATATCTATGATTCTAACAGTAAAGTTGGTGTTTTTACAATTCGCTCAACTTCCCATTACAGAAGGTGTCTTATATTTATGTTGTCACATTGCTTTTAACAATATATAAATTCTACAGGTATTTAACATTTTCCTTATTACTTTGTTTACAAGCCATTTGATATGATATAACAACATGACGCTTCTGAAGTGTTAAGAGAGGAGATAAAGGTTCGAGCAAGCATGTTCCAACAAGTATTGCACCCCCATACCTCCCCTTTTTTTACAATTGAAATATGATTGCCTGCGTAACATCCACTTCTTATTTTTGCCAGAACGCCCCAGAGTACTCGGTGTTCTTGCTACATGCCTGCGCCCACAACCCAACTGGAACAGACCCAACCCCAGACGAGTGGAAACAGATCGCCGAGATCATGGAGGTGAGGCCTGGGGAGCGAGGTGGGCCGCTGTCCCTGTGAGGGGAGCTAGGTGGGCTGCTCTCCCTGTGAGGGGAGTGAGGCTGCTCACACTTGTCAGGAAGTGGTTAAGGGATGAACTGGAAGGACCTGTTTTCTGTTAGGGTGAGCTACTGGACTGGGGAGCAGGCTTGCCATGGGACCAGGTGTGCTCTAGTATGTTCATATGGGGCTACTAGACACCATTGATTCACCCAAATTGATGGATCACTGACTGTAGTTTTATTAACACCTCTAACACATGAATTTTCTTTCCCTTCTGTTACTGTAGAGGAAGAAGCTGTTTGCCTTTTTCGACTCTGCCTACCAAGGCTTTGCATCAGGGGACCTGCAGAAAGATGCCTGGGCTGTGCGTTACTTCGTGTCCAAGGGCTTTGAGCTGTTCTGTGCACAGTCCTTCTCAAAGAACTTCGGCTTGTACAGTAAGCAGTTTTTTAAAATGAAAAATTGTATCCCTTTGTTTTCACAGTATTATACTTGCAATTTTAAACCTGTTCCATGTGCACACCTAACTTCAGTAGTTGAGGAAGACCTCTTGCGACACCATTTGAAACGAATGGTATTTTTTTTTGGTGATCAAGAGTAGACATTTGGCCTCAAATCCACTAGGTGGGTCTAGCTGTTTGGGTGAGATTAACCCTCCGTGGTAAACCATGGGGTAATTCAAGGAAGATGGTGATTGGTGGAGGTGGAGAAATTGATTGAGAACAGCGAGGGGTAAGCGACAAATCCAGTTTATAGTTTTCCACAGTTGACTGATGGTTGCCCTTCCACCCAAACTCAAGTTTAAAGCTTATTTTTGGAGTGGTGTTTAAATATCTGTTCGTTGTTTTGTAAAAATAACATTTCCCTTCCACAGACGAGAGAGTCGGGAACCTCACTGTCGTGGCCAAGGACTCTGACAACGCGAGTCGGATCCTTTCCCAGATGGAGAAGATCGTCCGGACCATCTGGTCTAACCCCCCGTCACAGGGTGCCCGGATAGTAGCCACCACATTGACCACCCCCGAGTTATTTGCTGAATGGTACGGTTCAGGGGTCTATAGTATGGTGCATTTCTTTTTTGGAGGGGTGTTTGTATGTCGAAATTACTCCAACGGCGCAAAACAGCTCCTTTGGCCACATACTGTAATCCCATATGTCCATTGGCAGTAGAAATCAGAAATGTTAAATGAATTCAGACTTGTGCATCTGTGGGAAATGCCCAGGTGTGTTTGAATGTGGCTTGTGTGTCTTTTGTTTATTTCTCTGAGGACGTGTGTGTGTGTGTGTGTGTGTGTTGCAGGAAGGACAACGTGAAGACCATGGCAGACCGTGTTCTGTTGATGAGGTCACAGCTGAAGGCAAAGCTGCAGGCTCTGGGAACGCCTGGCACCTGGGAGCACATCACCCAGCAGATCGGCATGTTCAGCTTCACTGGACTCAACCGTACGTACTGCAGCTTCTCATGGGAGGTTAACATTGACTACCGTAGAAGGGGGGAGTGGTTTCTTCTATTAGATATCGAATAGTTTAATGGAAATACCTGGTACATGCCGTTGAGATTTGTGACTGGTAGATCGGGTTCTGGTCAGTATATGGGCTGCGTCCACATGCAATGGAAATCCTTGCATTCTGTGTAAATTGGGTGCACAGCTGATGCATTATTAAGTCTTGATTTTTTTTGTTTTGTTTTTGGATAGTGCAGATGGAACGTGATCCAGGCATATATATATATATATATATATATTATATATATATATATATATATATATTTTTGTTATTGTCTTATTTAATACCAGTAAGGGCAGCATGAATTCTGTTGCTGTTGGAATCCTTCCAATCTGACCTCCCCAGCATGATCTTTCCTCTGACCTTCTTTTTCTCCTCCTGTCTGCAGCCAGTCAAGTGGGATACCTGATCAGGGAGAAGCATGTCTACTTGATGGCCAGTGGCCGCATCAATATGTGTGGCCTGACCACCAAAAACCTGGACTATGTGGCAGAGTCCATCCACGAAGCTGTCACCAAGATCCAGTAGTACTCCTTGTCTTCAGCAACTCCTAGCACTTGCTGATGCTACAGAAGTGACGATCACTTCAGTCATGTCTAATTGCACAAACCATACCTCGCTCGCCATGAGTCGAAGACAACGGGTCAGATAGCTTTCAATGTATACCTACAAGAAAAGTCACATTTGAATTAACACTTGATGTTCTAATGTAACTTAATGAGCTGTGTGTCTTTAAAGGCAGCCTCTGTCTATGCTTTTTGGGCCATGTATGTGTTTTGCCTGGTTCTAGGATACTGAAATTAGTTGATGATCAGTAATATTATGGTGTCTGTACCCACAGCCTGGGTTCCAACACATTTTAGTATTGTGTTTCCATTTCCAGAAATGCGTACACTTTAACACAGTAGAAAACGTGCTGTCTCTCGCTACCCAGAAATGATTTTAATAATACTTATTAAACCTGTAGCACTGATTTGCCAAAGCCTTTTCTTTAAACAGCATTATCACAAGTCACAGCAATAGAATAAGGCACTTGTGAGAATGCTGTGACAGGAGGTAAGGCGATGTTTGGAAAGTCTTCGTTTTTAAATCCTTTTAACCAGCAGTGGGTGGTGCATAATAATTTAAAAGAAATGCAGCCTGAAAAACATGGTTAATGATGAGGATGTAGTGTGTGATTTAAAGAAACTGCTACGTCCCAGATCTTTTGGCTAGAGAATGTCATCTCTCTTTAGCAATGGTTAATGTTTAAATGGACCTTGCTGCTCGATAGTCACTTTATGTTGCATTTATAGTGCTGTGTGAGCACTCTCTTAATCAGACTGATTTCTCCTTTAAAACCATGAAACAGGCAGTGTTTTCTGCCAACTACAGCACTGAAGCTGCCAGTTCAATGTTAAACACCAGGCAATGCTCCCTTGAAAGTTGCCTCATGTTTCATGGATTTTAGTATTTTTTATTTTCTTTTTGGAGGGGGTTGTTTTTTGTCATTTCGTCTATGAATTGCACAACAAATTAGGCAATGTAATTGACCTTTCCTGGTCTTATGTAATCCTGTTTAATTATGTGATTTATAGAATTAAGATGTTAATTGTATCTGTATCTTATATCTGACAGTTCAAATCTGGATGTGTGCTTTAGTTTGTTCTTGTGTGTAAATGTCTGTGTGCACGTTGACTCTCGCCTTGAAGCTGAGAGAACAAGGAGAAATGTTCATTTAAAAAAATAAATGTGAAATGTGTAATTCACTGAGTGTGTTGTTATTAACCCTTTATGTGTTAGCCTATCAGCAGATAATATTTACTGATTTGAGTTTAAACTTGGAAGGTGATTTAAGAACAAAGTACCTCCTGAGGCACAGTGTGGTTATACATCCAATCGCTACATCGCTTTCACCTTACATGTTAATTTTAGAAAGTGTAGACGTAGTTTAGGAATGTAAGACTCAGCAACAAGTAAGACAGAAACAAAACTTGGTTTAAAGGTTTTACTGAAGAATTCATTTTACATCTTATTGTAAATTAGTGACTCACAAGTTTATTTCTATAAAAAAAATAAATAAATGAAATTCCATTAATTATCATACGCTTCCACTAAATCTTTCAACCGTAATAAGGTCACTCTTGAAATCAGGACTTAAAGGATGTGTTGCAGTAAGAATACCTCTGTTAAGAAAGGGGAACAAGACTAAAAGGCTAAAATATGCACAAGAACACAGAAATTTGACTATGGAACAATGGTCAAAGGTGCTTTGGACTGTTGATGGATGGACAATGACACCTGTGACTTCTGCCAGCTCTGTTGTCAATTCAATGCTTGTCTTCTTTCCATTCCTTCAGGATGTTATCTTCAAGTATTGCTCATGCTTGTTAGACAGCTTTTTGGGTCTTCCAGTCCTGGGTTCGTCAATTACAGATGCTGTTTCTCTAGTTACTGATTATGCTTTGGATACCACACCTTAAAGTCAAGTGATGCGAGCTATTTCACTCAATGTTTTTCCTTCTTTATGCAAGTTAGCGTTGTTCTAATAGTAGAAAACACCAGTGGAGGCTTTGAGTAAATTGTTGATGCTCATAATGCATCAGAGTAGAAAAATGCAACATGTCTAAGACTTTTGCACAACATTGTGTGTGTGTGTGTGTATATATATATATATATATATATATATATATATATATATATATATATATATATATATATGTAAACTTATATGCACATCTGTGTAAATGATTGCCAAACCCTCTTTAGCAACAGCTTATGGTAGAGTGCCTTACAAGAACTGTGTCTGCAGCCCAAACACTGGTTTTGCTGTGGTGTGCAGTACTATACCAATCACTGTGCTTATACAGTTATGTCTCTTGTACTGTGGGTCTAGGTTTGCACCTTTTATAATTGGAAAAAATCTTATGGCCACTGATTTTTCTTTTTTGACTTTGCAGCTACTTCATTGTGATTTTTATAATAAACTGGGTTTAATATCCCAACAATGAAAAATGGCAGGAATCCAGAGACAAAATACCCTTTAACTGAACCCCCTGCGATGGAGCAAGCGGGGACTGAGAAAGAGGCTTGAGAAACACATGAACAAGGTTGTGCGCACCGTGACAGCTCCGCAAGCATCTGCAACAGAATGTGTGTTTTATAATGGAGCAATGATCACTTGCATTGCTATTCACTCTGTGTTGCAGAATTCACAAGGGTGGGCACTGATTGTTTATTGTGTGCACTCCCCCATTCAATGAAAAATCCATTTGGCAGATTGAAGAGATGAAAACTGCTTGAGAGAGAGAGAAAGAAGAGACTTGAACGAAGGTGACCATTCCTTTTTTCTTGACGCAGCTCAATGATAATGACTGGGATGTTAATTATAGTTTTTTTTTTTTTCTCTCTGATTGCAGGCAGTTAATAGTGGAACAAACTTCTATATTATAGTACTCAGAGTTGCCAGTGCTAAACTCTGAGTGAGTTGCTAACTGCCTGAAACTAAACAGTGGCAGTATCTGGAACTTGAACTCCACATTCCGGGTCTGTGTGATTTGTATTCTCTTTGTCAATGAGTCACAGAATGAATGGTAAATCCACACAAACATACCATAATTTTAAAACTATAACACAGAGTTTTTTAAACAATTGTTGAATTTTTTTTTTTTTTCTTGTTACAGGTACAGGTATTGTTACAGGTATTGCTTGCATCACATATTTGTATATTGGTGACAGACTTGTGTGGGTGGAGAGATCTCTGCTACCTTAGAAAGTTGCCGTTCCATGACCACAGTCAGTGGCTTGGAAAAACACCATGGTTAAAAAAACGACAATTTTGAACTAGACAAAATAAATAACCAGGTTATTTTAATTATTTACAACAAATGTCAACAAGCATTTAAACTGAATTTGGAAATGATGACTCCCTTTGAAAATGAGTTTGAATGTTTTTAGTCTAGAGCTGTGCGGGTCTGCACACATCATCCAGCTCAAAGTTTTGCCGGTGCTGACTGAATGGATGGGATCTATCAATCTGACAACATGGCTTTCTGTCACTGTTGCCCAGTGTTGCAGACATTATCTCTTAAGGCTAATTCTGCTGGTGGTGCCTGTGTCGAAGATTTGTGAAAATACATAAAGTAGTTCAGGCAACACTGTAATAGGCAGACACAGACACACACACACACACATGCCTTCAAATCAGTTTAGATTTTAATCTGATCCGGGTAAGACCGCTGCCTGTGATCTTGTTTTATTTAACCCTCAAAGCTCTTGAAAGTGGCTGATGGATGAAGTAATGCTGTAATTCTATTGGTCTCTTACTTTGTTTTAAACTTTCCTTTCTTCTGTTAAAGCTGTGAGGTCTTGTCTTAAACTGATTATGCTGTGAGTAGGTTTGCTGCTCTGAAGTCAGTGGGGCAGACAAACATCACAACACACACTGATAGACAGAATGACAGAGTTTAGATATACAAAGTGACATATACAGTTTTCCTTGAGAAGGCCCCTTCCATTGTTTAAAAGCTGCTCTTAACTTCACTATAAAAATGTAAACATACAGCCTTATTTATGACACAAGAAATCATAATTTATTTGCCTCTAGAAACTTATTAAAGCAAACTTATTATGGCGGTCATATCAGGTTTGAGGTCAGTGTCTTGCTCACCAAAAACATTGAGCATACAGTGCTTATAAAACCCTGCAAATATGACGACAGTATCTCTAATGGCTTGTGATGATTTCAAGTTAGCTATAACATTTTATAAGTAACTTGAACTCTGCAACTATTTAAGACCTGCAAACAATTGAAAGGGTTTAATTAAGCAAATTATCCTTTCAATTAAGAGTCTAGTTTAGTTATTTAGAGTTCAGTTGGAATGAAAACCAGCAGACACAGCGGGTCCCCAGGACCAGGCTGGAGAACCACTGATCCTAGTGACCCACATTTTAGGGGTCAGACCCACAACAGTCATTGTACAACCCGCAAAATAAAACTATATATATAAGATCACTATTTGGGTGAAATGAGAAAATGAAGTTTGTCATTATCAACATATTGTAGGTACACACCATCCATTGATGGGATCTTAATTCAAGTTGCAAATTATATTATTTGAAATTAACCAGTGTTTTTTTGTTTTCTTTTTCTTTTATTGATTCAAAATGTAATTTAATAATTTAGGTCACTGAACAACATTTTCTTGAGAAAAGAGGATATTGCAGGTCAACTTTTCCAGTTCCATAGAGTTTACAAAAACAGTTTTAAAGATTAAGCACAAAAACACTGGACCAAGGGGATATATATATATTTAGTCGATATATATATATATATATATATATAATATATTAATATATATAATATATATATATATACACACTTATGGGTGTATAAAGATATCTGTACGTCTTACAAAAGATGGACAGTGACTGTTTCGGGTTACTTTCTTGAAGTTCTCCAGCATTGCATCCAGCTTGGTGTCGTTGAACACACAGTGCAGTGGATGGCTGTAAAACTGCGTGATGGTTTTCAGCGTGGTGCAGTCACCGGGATCCACGTACGCCAGGTCCTTCACCAACAGGATATCAACGATATTGGACCGCTCGTTCTCGTAGTTCCTGGTGTAACTGCTCTGCATTATCTCTGACATGATGTTAAAGTCAAGCATTGCGTCTGAACCGAGCATGAAGCAGTCGTTCTACCGTCTTGGTCCGGAGCTCCAGGGTGCCCTGGATGACATTCAGCTTTGACCAGGTCATGGTAAGGGTCTGTGACTCGCAGCATCCTCAGGAGCTTCTCCCCGGTGTAGAAGTTGCTGCTCCTGCATGTCCACGAGCTTGATGATGGGGACAGGTGGGAAATGAGATGACCATTAACAGCCGCGTCACCCAGATGGTCTTGGAAGCAAGTGCCAACCCGTGTCTTGAAGCCACCAATTGGGGAAGAATCTCTCCGATAAAAAAAGATGCCGAAAGTGCATACGACGATGGAGAGCCACTGCCAGTTCTGTTGAATCGCTGGGATGCTGTGTGTAATAAACACGCAGACGGAATCGCGTCCCTTCTGTCGCTTTCAGCACCCATTTTCCACGGACAGCTCTCCCCGAGTTTTCTCGGGGCGGGAACCCAGTAAACCAAGGACACAAACCGGCAAGTAGAAGCTAAAAAATGATGAGCAGGGGCACGGATCCGGGTCGGGAGATGCAGAGCTGAGAGCTCACAGCCGCAGAATCCGCAGCCATGTGGCTGAGTGAAATGTCTGGAGACATTGGAGAGCTCAGTCACATGGTAAGCCCCTCTCCCCTCTTCATTCGTCTGCTCCTCGTTTTAGCAGCAGACATGCAGGAAGCAGCTGGAGGAATCGGTAAATACAGCCGGGTTAGCTACAAAGTACATGCCCGATGTCTGTACGAAATATTGTACTACAGTGATGCAATGCAATTTAGCAACACACTACAGCTCATGCACTAACTCTGTTACAGTACTCCGACTACACCGTCTTCTTGAAGCACTACCTTGAAAACGAACATTGGCTTATTACTTTACGTTTGTGTATGTTTTCTTGTGTGGATATTTGTGTGGGTGTTTGTACATTTTTTTAAGTGTGTTTTTATTTTAGAACTGCACTGTCCGGCATTTAAGATTATTTTTACACTGCAGTTTGAGCACGTGCATTCTTTTGCATCTCTTTAGTATACGTGTCTATAGATTAGCACTCTGTACAGTCAGTTTATTACAGTGTTATCTGCATAGACACCTGCAAGCTAAAATATCGACTTATGGAATAAGAACAAAAAAGAATGGTTCTGCAGACCCTTGCTGAAGTACGAGGTTACATACACAAGAAGGCACTAAACACAACCGTGGCACTACCGATCCCACAAGTCCTGTCCCCAGTGTGATCCGGAACACCTCCAGTCACTCAAGTCTCGCCTATACAGTCTAACACAAACGAGTTTGTACAGAAGCGGAACATGGCAATCAGAACCCACAAGATGGCACTCTTTACACTTTGTACACAACTTTTATTTCTTTTTGGACCACGGGAATTTTGTAATAGTTGAAGAGGTAAGACTTGTCGACGACTTAAACTGGTTTATTCATCTATATTAATCTATCTTCAGTTTATTGCAGTAGCAGTTATCTGTGTCAGATGTTTATTCCGGTAAAGTGTGCATTGTTACAAATCAATCTGTACGTGAAAAACGGCTTTAGGAGTTTGCTCATACTGCCAACAATATGAAACTAAAAACTATTGGCTGTATGTATGTATGTATGTATGTATGTATGTATGTATGATTGCATTATTATTATTATTATTATTATTATTATTATTATTATTATTATTATTATTATTATTATTATTATTATTGTTGTTGTTGTGTTGTTGTTGTTGTTGGTGGTGGTGGTGGTGGTGGTGGTGGTGTTGATAAATATCAAAATAACTAAAAAGGCCTAAAAATATATAATGAAATGATCCTGGTTATTATATAAACATATATACCTCTACAGTTACGGAAAATACGCTGTGGCTGGCGTAGTCTTCATTTTTATGCACTTTCACAAATCGCACCCCTAGTCTACACACAAAATTATTCGTTGATTCTAAACACTTTAGACACGCATCAAGTTGAGACTTATAACTGAACAGAGAGCGGAACAGACGTTTTCAGTTAAATTGATTTGAATTCTCGGGTTTTATTGGCTGCATGCGAGTTTGGGCTCTGCGGTGCTTGACTGCAGTTCCCAAAGGGGGCAAATACTTTGGTTGCATGATTTTGGCTTTTGCTCAGCTTATACCACGTCGGGATAAATCACTGCTGGACACAATCACTGCTTGTTTAGCACATTTAAAATAACAGCGATTCCACCTGGATTAATGTAGTACACTGTAAACAATTCAGCTGTAGTCAAATCGACAACTTTGAGGGCAGGATTTGTTATAACAACCATCATTCACTTATCTATTACGTATACTATGAACGAGTGCTCTCTGCCTATAAAAATGTTTGATATAAAAAATAGCACAAAAGGTTTTACTGTAGCATGCTATACTGCTATTATATTGCCCATTTTGACAAAAAATAACGCGACAAATATCCCTTTGCAACTAACTGCATTTGCAGTTATGCTGTTGAAAATTACACTAGAAAGGTCCCCAGCACATAACAGAGCAGAACGTATACGTGCCATTCCAGACAATATGCTGCGCTTAATGTAAATACGAGGGGTTTCAAGGACTGGTTGAATTTATTACAGTACTAGCTGCGTGCGTTTTATGAAACTTTCCCTGCACTAAGTGTTTTAATTCAAAACATGCAAAAGAACAACGAGCGCAGCAACCTCTCCCGCCAGAGCATAACTCCGACTTCTCGATTGCTCTTTTGTTTACTTCATCCCGTTTCTTTAATATACTAAAGTGGGATTATATCTTTTTTTTTCTTTCTTCCAAGCTCTATGATGGTTGTTGACATTTGATAATGCCAACCCAATTTTCGAAGTTAGTCTAATAATTTCGGGACAGGCAACATTTCTTGCGATTGCACAGGAGTAAAGGTAAGCTTCGTTCTAATTTATATTGTGTAGTGCTTTTGTTTTTAGGGTTTTTTTTATTATTATTTAATTATTAACGAATTTGTTAAATTGTATGTCGGGATTAGCGCTTTAATAATATTAATACTGTATATCCATTGCTCTTTATAAAGTTTGTTCTAATTCAGCTAATTGCTTCCCAGTTGAATGTTGCATATAGGACTGACAGATATTTCATATTGAACCAGCCAGCGGGCAAAAAATTACCAACCACGCACTGCACTATAATTCAAACTCGGGTTCGAAATACACACAATGTTCAGCTCAAGCCGGTGACACGTATAAATTTACAATACTATTGAAGTGTTTTAAAGATGAAAACAATAACAAAGATTGTGCCTTACTATTTCTAAAGATAACATAGTCAATGTTTTACTAATAAATACATAAATAAATAAATACATAAATAAATAAAGTTGTCTTTTGTTCTATTGCAAACAAGTCTACGACGACAGCAAGTCACCTGGTTAGTAAGGAAGAAAGAGATGACAGGTCACGCGATTGAACATTTGTTGAGATACACATTCTTAACATCTTTCTGGGAGAGCGTGTTTCAGAGATAATTTTAGTGCACACTATATCAAGCACAGATTTCCTGGTATAAAATAACTTTTCACGTGTTAACATTTAAAATAGCCACAGAAGTGAAAGAAAGAAAGAAAGAAAGAAAGAAAGAAAGAAAGAAAGAAAGAAAGAAAGAAAGAAAGAAAGAAAAAAAGAAAGAAAGAAAGAAAGAAAGAAAGAAAGAAAGAAACCTAATTTAATGAACTCCTTATGGAGCCCATAAACCCAGTCTCACAACGGGGAAGGAAGTAACTGGACTTTGTTACATTTTCTTTTGGACGATTGTTCTTTCTGCAGCAAGTCATTCCTTAGCCTGGGGTATTAAGGTGTTCCTCGTTAAGAATAGTCCATCCCTTGTTTGGGTAGACTAGAGGCAAATAAATGAGTACAGAAAATGTATTGTGGGTTCACTGAAGATACGTATACACAACTTATTACACTCATCTGTAAAGCGATATAACCACCATACGTTACTGTTTTTCTGAAATATCTGTAAATGTACAGAGAAAAATACTGGTAGAACGTTATCACTAAATACAAGAATAAAATCGGAGACACTGACAACAAATAATATACACCCAGATTGTATCAAAAGTTTTCACAGACATTTCCTTTGTCATCTTAAGAAGGGGTTTATTTGAAATGGCTAGCAAGTTCACTGTTATAACAGCAGTCATGATTACACTCTTAGAACAAAAGGTTCGATATAGAACTTAATAAGGTTCTATCAATAGGTATAAATAAAAGGTTTAATGAACTGTATACCAGAGGCTTTATTTAGAACCAGAGGTTACTTTAAAGAATCTACTACCAGGGATCTATACAAAACCACTGAAGTTATTTTTGAAGAACCCACTACCAGGGGATCTATATAGAATTACTGAGGATCTTTTTAAAGAACCCACAACCAGGGGATCTATATAGAAGCACTGAGGTTCTTTTTAAAGAATCCACTACCATGGGATCTATACAGAATCACTGAGGTTCTTTTTAAAGAATCCACTACCAGGGATCTATATAGAACCACCAAGGTACTTTTTAAAGAATCCACTGCCAGGGGGTCTATATAGAATCACTGAGGTTCTTTTAAAATAATCTACTGTCAGGGGATCTATATAAAATCACTGAGGTTCTTTTTAAATAAACCACTACCAGGGGATCTGTATAGAATCACTGAGGTTCTTTTTAAAGAATCCACTGTCAAGGATTCTCCAGTATATACAGGGTGTCTCATAAGTCGTGCACCATTGGCTAACGTGGCATTTTTCAGTACTTTTTTTTTTACACATCTTGTATTTTAATCATGGCACTGAGTAAAGACGAACGTGTAAAGTCCCCGGAAGGTAGCCAGTAAGTTCAATGATGCATATCCTGACCGAGAACCAGCATTATAAGGGTCGGCAGACTGCTGCAAAGGTTTAAGTACACAGGAAGTGTAAATGACAAGCCACTTAGCGGAACACCAAAGAACACAGCTGACAAAGACAGAAGTGTTGCAGTGCTCATAAAGCCCAAACAAGTTCATTTGCATTTTGTAAATGCCATAGATTGATATCCCCTATGGTGCGTGACTTATAGGACACCTTGTAGAAGCACTGAGGTTCATAAGAAACTTTGAATGAATCAGCCCCTCACGTTGGCCTCTATAATAAGTCATAATAGCAAGCATCAACCTTTGAACAAATCAGCAGCAATGACATGTTTTTGAAACATTGTTTATTACTTTTCTAACAATAAAATTAATTTAATTAATGAATTTAATTTAAATAAATCAGAAAATATTTCTCCATGAAACTCAGACCATTATTATTATTATTATTATTATTATTATTATTATTATTATTATTATTATTATTATTATTATTATTATTATTTGGCAGACACCCTTATCCAGGGCAACTTACAGTTCTTACAAAATCACAATATCACAATACAAAGTATCACATTGCAAAATATCACATTACAGATAAGAGCAGTTATGAAGTATAATAAAATCAGTAGATAATAATCAAATAAGAGCAAAATAAAGAATACAGTAAATAATTACATTTAAGAGCAAATTCGACTAAGAGCAGTAAACTTATAGTAAAAATATTCGCTTATAAGAGCAAATTCCTTTAAGAGAATGCAGTGAGCATGGTAAATGGATCTTCATGCCATCTGTCATCAGTAGCCAATGCATTAGAGCTGCCCTGAAAACAATTGTAGGAATCCTGGGAATATATTTTAAAAAAGATAAAAAAATACATATTCTTAAAATCAAGAACTTCATGTTTACAGTGCAAAAAATTAAACGTTTTCTCAATATGATCATTTTATCAATTTTGATTTCTTTCAACAATTTTCCAGAAATATACTTTTTCAAGTGTTTTAAGAGAATGGTATCCTATAGAACTACACAGCAAAGATTGTAACATGTATCATACTGTGCACAAATAATTTATAGACAGACTGACAAACCAGATAAAGTACTTTGAAAATATACTGAATCAATGCAGATTTTGTAAGCATGTCCCAGATAGGCTGTAGTACTAGTTTGAGTAGAATTTTCAGTCCATTCATCATGTTGAATTACATATTTTGTCCAAAACATAGCTCAATTTCAAACAGCAACTGAAAATAAACGTTTAAATTAATTAACATTGTACATCCAAATGTCTTTCAAAGAAACCACTGCTCTCGTACTTCCAGTTTTGAAGTAATATTTCCTGGTAAGCAAAGTTCAAGACACAATGCATAATGGAAATGATAACACTGCTTTTTCTAATTTACATATAGGCTGATTTTCAAAGGTTTTTTCTCAAGTTCTCTATGTGCTCCATATTTTCTGCAAGTAAATAAGTACTCTTAAAATTACTGAACTAGTAAGAAACAACTTAGGTGCATGTAGGATCAGTTAATCTCATCAACTTTGATGTTTTAATTTTACTTTTGTGACATATAAACTTTTTCTGCCATCAGGAAAAAGTGGAGGAATTTTGCACTGAAGCAAAAAGCTTGGAAAATCACCCCTTAAGTGTATAATAAACTGTGTAGATACCCGCTGAGGATCTGTAATCAAGGGTATTCTGCTGCTTTGTTTGCCATCATTGTGTCCCTAGTGTGCACTATTCCACTCATGCTGTCTTGTATGGCTGCTATGTTTGGCCTAATCTTTTCAGACTCTTTGTGTATTGCCTCTAAGTGTGTCTGAACACTATGGTCATCTTCAACTGCCAATTCCTCCATCAGCACCTACAACATCAAACACTGAAGCAAGAAAATTATATTAAAGAAAACAAAACAAAACAAAAAAAACATAGTCCAATACCACTCAATAATAAATAATCTATGATTATTATAATCCAAAACCACTCAATAATAAATAATCTATGATTACTATAATTACAATGAAAACCTTTAAGCAAAATAAAGTATGCAAACATTTCAGTTTGTGACATCAGTGTATTATTACACCAATGAAGACTGTACCCAAACTTTGTGCACAAGAGCTCACCATTACAATATAAAAGCAAAACAGAACTAAGTCAGGCCAACTCAAGTTGGTTTCGAATTACCTCACAATGTATACATTTCTGTAATAAATATAAAGGATCGAAGCAATTGATAAAATAAAATCACTATTAGGTTTTATATATTTTTTTAAAAAGTAAAACACTGCAATTTGATTTATCAACTCTTGTATTTATATATATATATATATATATATATATATATATATATATATATATATATATATATATATATATATATATTTTTTTTTTTAAAAGATTTTTTTTTAAAGATAACTGACACTTAAAATTTAAAATTTTATTGTCAATATAGAAATATTTTATCCTAAAATAAAAACCGAGGATTTTTTTTTGGCTCCTTTGAAAATAAACTCCCCTAATTTACAGTGATGGGTGATTTCAATATCTGGTTGGACAAAAACTCTTCTCTCATCTAATTTTTTTTTTTTTTCAACGGAAATTTAACTATTGGGATTTCACCAATCTGTTGCAAGCTCAACACATAAACAAAGTCACCCATTGGACTTAACTTTTTCAAGAGGTTGCTCCGGGAAGGTGTCCTCTATTATCTCTTTATACTGGACTGATCACTATTGTATGAACTTTTTAAAGTTATGGCCTTGTCTAAGACAGCTAAAGCGAGGAAACCACTGTGCAGACCTAAAAGATTGTTAGACCAGACAATTTTTTTAATAAAATTTTAAGAATATTTCGTTGCTTGTTGATGATAATTGTGAATCCATGACAACAACCTTAAACAATGTACTGGCTATAATAATTGATGAAATGGCCCCTAAGCGATGAGTTTTGTCTAAATAAGCCCAAGGCCCTATTTCAGATTGTCTCCAAACTAAGCAAAATAGACAACTATCTGTATATTCCTGAAGGCTCCCCAGAATTATGTGAATCTATACAAGATTTCTTTATTGAGGTTAGACAGATCTTACTTGACCGCCTGGAAAACCGATTTGGTATTACTGGTCTAGCTCTGTCTTTAAGCCTTTTCTTACCAACCTCACCAGTAGGCTGTCAGCAGGGTCCAATGTGTCATTGCTGTTGTTGGTCAAATATGGGGTTCCTCAAGGATCCACACTTTCTCCCATTGTATTCAATCTTTACATAGAGCCCTGGGGAAGATCATTGTGGCATGTGGAGTCCAGTACCACCAGTATGCTGATGACACACAACTGTATGTGTGTGTCTCGGGCAATGCTGAGGAGTTGAGGGCTGGTCTGGAGTGCTGCCTGTCAAAGGTAGATACCTGGCTTAATTTAAATTGGTTGAAACTAAACCCTTCAAAAACAGAGGTTTTACTATTGTGATCGACAGCAACTCTCAAGAAACTCGAGAATAATTTTACCCCTCCGAATATTAATGGAACCACAGCTACTGTAGTTACTAAAGCTAGGAGCTTAGGAGTGATTATTGATAACCACCTTTTATTTATCCCCCAGATTAACCAGTGGCTAGTTCCTCTACTTTTCTCTTGTGTAGTTTAAAAGTTATTAAACCATTCTTGCCAGGTTGCCTTTTTAGGACAGTTGAACAAACTCGTTTAAGCCCAAAGCTTCCTTTATTCAGGCCTTCCTGTGGTCCAAGTTGATAGACTTCAGAGGATTCAAAACATGGCAGCTCTCCTTGTGTCTGGGACTCTGCTGCACTCACTGCGGGTCTGAGGGAGCCTCACTGGCTCCCAGTCTGTGACAGAATAGATTTCAAGATCCTTTGCACTGTTTATAAAGCATTAAATGGAGTTTGAGTAGCCTATCTTTAAGCTGTTCTTCCTGTTAGAAACAATACCAGGAATTTACATTCGAATGGTTCCCTCCATATTTCTCCTCCTTTTTTCTCTCGAGTTAATTTGGGAGGCTGCACTGTTCAGCTCATCTATGGAATTTGTTGCCAGTGGAAATTAGAACCTACTTCGAGCCTTCTTAAGTTTACAAAGCTATTAAAAACTTTGCTTTATCAAAGAATATTTGGGTAATTAGAAAGCTGGAACAGTTTTAATAATTTAATATATGATTTGAAAGTGTATAATTTTGTGCAATATATTTACATTGTACTGTTCTGTGTGTTTTTAGATTATTTATGATATACCATTTTTTTGTTTTGTTTTTTATCACATGGCACTATGTGTTAAATGATTTTAATGTTTTTTGCCTTGTACAGCGCTCCGATGCTAATTGGCAAGTGGCGATTTATTTAGCAAATGCTAAATAAAATAAATATATATAACAAAATTTAAAATAATAAATCATTTTTAAAACTGCCAGTTTTTACAGTTGAGGAGCTACAAGATTTTGTCCGAGCCATGGCCTGTATGACAAAACGGCCCTATTTACAGACACTCAGCTGTTTTATCGAAGTAGTCCAGACTAAGCAGAATATCACAAAGTACATCACCAAACCATATATAAAACCTTTTAACCAGAACATGAATAATTTAGTATAAATGGCGACAAAGCAGTAACCCAAACTATACTGGACTAATGCAATAAATGTGGCCAAAAAGCAAACAAATACATAAATCCATTTCATTTTTGGCATACAAACATAACGTATTGTATCTTTCTTGACATTCAATTACTTTTTATTATGAAGAGAAAATCATATTTATAAACAAACGTTATAGAATTCAATAGAACCACGGACAGCAAAAAAATCTATTGAAAACGAACTATATGGTGAGCATAAAGCAGTAATAGTAAGATAATAGGTGATACAATAACGTGGCCACCACTGTAAGCAAGCAAACACATAAAATACATAATAAATAAATCAATAAAAGTGATGTAGTGTGTTGTGCGCACTGCCAAGTAGAAGTCTGCTCTCGACCTTGTCCTATTTTTACATTTCCCAATATGTGCTGGTGGACGCGTTTCCTGTTTACGCGTTTTTGAAGCGTGTTATGAAAACTGACATGTAGGGATACTTTTTTTCACCCCTAGTGCTTAGCTTTATCCAATGACAAGGCTGAGAAAGACGGATTTGATTGTCCCACGATTGCCGTGAGACAACCCTGAAGAGAGATTGCGTTATCAGAATTTAAGTCCTGAAATTAGAGCGCACAGACAGCATAAGGTTAAATAATAATAGCTAGCCTTTCTGGCTGTATTTAAGTACATAATTCAATATACATATTTGTGTATTTCTTATACGGGTTCAATTTAACGTGAAAACAAAAATCTAAAAAAGGCAGAAAAAAAACACGACCATGGGGCTATAGAAAAACTCTTAATTTCTATTATATTTATAAACCTGTGATGAATAGAACGGGAATGCTGTCTTCTGATTGGTTGCTGTAGGACATTAATGGCCAGGAAATGCCCTCAGAATGCCCACACAACTATCACCGATAAAGTACAGTAAAGAACATCTAGTTACTGTCAACTGTCAGAACCACAGAACCACAACAAACTCATAATGAAATAACGAGTCACAAAAACGAGTCCTCTATACAAAATTACTGGCGCCATCTACCCAGCAAACGGGACTGGTCACATCTCTCCAATGTCTTAACTCCTGCAATTATTGATGTCCACCAGTCAACAGTTAAAAATCAGCAAACTGCAAACCTGCAAAAGCACACTGAAAACCGAAGCCATTACTTTGTTTAATGATAATGTTAGTTATCAAATCAGTTTGTTATATTAACCTATTTAATTTTTTTTTTTTTTTTCCGAAAAAGCAGACAAACCACAGCGGTCTTAAATGTTTCCTTGTCTTAAAAAAAATAATAATAATTAAAACTAAACTGTATTTTGATTTTTTTAAAATGTTTGGTTTGTTTGTTGAGAAAAAACATTAAACAGGCGGAATTATACCGTCGAAGGTTATAAATCTTAATGTTACTGTTGTTAACACCATTATGACGGTTCATACTAGCAATAATGACCTCCAGGCAGGGCAATGCCCTGGCAGCAGAGCCGTAACTAGGTATTTGAACGACAGGGGCAGACAATCATAATATTTGCGCCCCTCCGTTTTTTTTTTCCTTTGTGTGTTAAAAGTTGTGATGGTATATTTGCTCATGTTTCATAGCTTTCAATAATGTATTGTTATTGAAATATCTCTCCTTTAACATGTTGGAAGGGAACAAGACATTACTTAAAACGGAAATGAACTTGTTGACACGTGTTAACATAATTATTACAACATTATTATACGTTATTTTACGTATAGTCATTTTTTGTTAGTCAGGGCTGGATTTTAGTTTTTGACTCCTCGGTAAAAGCTAAGGCAGAGATCAAGCTATGCGCTTATAACAATGACGATTAAATTGTCTTCTTTTTCTGATCAAATTAAAACTTGATCAGTAACTGCACGCATTTATGGAATTTTAGCAGTGTCGCTGTAAACAATAAAAAATGCTGTATTACTTGAGCAGCCACATTAACCCTTACAAAATCCTTTAATATCGCTATAATATCATGACATAACTTAATGGCTTGAAGCATATTCAAACAGACATAAACTCACATTTCCGTCTGTCTAGTTAGCAAAAAATAAAATTCTTCCTTTTCCTTAAAGATCCAAAACAATTTTGAATTCAGCATGAGCTATTTACCTCTTGTAGTTCAGGATGGGGAATTTTAAAGGGCGTTTATCTATTTGCATTTTCTTATAAATGAATGTCTTACTTACTGTCTATCCTATCTTAATGTTTTGTGATTCACTTTATTACGTAGATGCTTAATACGTGTTATAAAACGTGCCTTTACATTTCACTAACCCTAAGGCTGCAGGAGCGAATAAATGAATAAGCAATGCACACTGCGGGGGAAGCGAATCACACAGACATGCCGTAACGAATTGGCGACTCTATGGTGTTAGCTTGTGTAGATTTGTGGTCGTTAAGACCGTTGCTAAGGAAGTGACGCATTTGGGGCTAACGGCCAGGAAATGTCCTGCCTGTCGGTCATTATTACTTAAATATAATTAAAATGCTTCAGCAGCCTGAAAAGGCGCTTCCCTGCGTGGGAAGAAGGTTGCTAAAGCGGGAAAAGTCGAGCTCGCTCGTTAACGTTAACACCATTTATTTCGCTCCTATGCATTTGATAAGCAGCGTGTAGGAGAGCGTAAGTAAATCATTATGTGTAAGATTTTAAATGAGGCCCGTGCCTCATAGCGGGCTGCGGTAGCCTTTTGTTAAAATGAATGTGAATTGTTCCCAACTTCTAACAAATCGTCTCCTCAAGCAGCAACGTCCTCTTCACGTTAGGTCTTCTTCAATGGGCGGGACCACGCATCACAGTTCCAGGATGATGATTAATGAGTGGGGAGATTAACGCATCTCCAAACGCTCTGCAGACAACCAGTCTAATCGAATATGTGCTGTTCTTTTACCTTCAGCGTATCATATCTCTGATTGGTTGTTTTAGTGATGTCAATCCCAGGTAGTGAGCACAGACACAACAGGTATTTTAATACTTCAACGAGGACGACTGTAACCTTGCAGCGCTGCATCAGCACGACTCGGCACCCACAGACTCTGAAAACAGAAAAACCGGCGGCGCCTGTTATAGGCGCGCTTGCTTTCATGCTCTGTGCTTTTGTAAACCCAGTCACTCAGTTGCCCCACAAAATGATTGCTGATTATAAAACGCCATGCTCTAAAATAATATACTTTAAAAAAAGTTTCTCCTTCAAACTATTAAGAACCCTAAAGAACCCCTTTAAACGCAATGGTTCGATTAAGAACCGTGGCTACCTCAACAGTTTACTATAGAACCATTGAGAACCCTAACCGATGTGAGATTAATCGATTCAATGGGACGTTCCTATCATCCCATAGGAATGGGTTAATAGGTTCCTAATAGCCTCCCAACAGGTAGAATAGGTCCCCATCAAGCGTTTTAATGGACGTCAGATGTAGCTATTTGAAGGTGATAAAATGCGGTGTTGAAATAACAGTAAAAATGACTTTAATAGTAACACAGTTATGTTTAGGGGCAGAGATTAGGTTAGTTTTAGTCATTAGGTTAAGGAGTAGATGGTAGATTTAGGGTTACATTTAGAATCCTCAAGCACCCTGTTTTTATAGTGTAGATTAACCCTGACAGAAACTATGCAGCTATCAAAGCTGGGACTTCTTACTGTCGCACTCTTCAAAACGTTTGAAATAACGAAATTGCACGTTATATCATTCAAATAGAAGTCGACGCTGACACCCGTTATTATATGGTATTGCTTTTGTCTTTCTTCCGTTTAACCAGACCATTATATTTTATTCCATATCAAGTATCCAGCCCATTTATTCAAAGATGCAGACGACTGGGATTATTTATATTTAGAAAACTTTTTCTTGTCTTTTTTATGGATTTATTATTTACATTGATTTTTAGACTAATTCTTTTAGAGAGATTTATTTTTAGATAGTGCTTTTTTTATTGAATTATGTGTTTATTTATGTATGTGTGCATGTATGTTTGTATGTACGTGTGTGTGTGTGTGTGTGTGTGTGTGTGAGAGAGAGAGAGAGAGAGAGAGAGAGAGAGAGAGAGAGAGAGAGAGAGAGAGAGAGAGAGAGAGAGAGAGAGAGTGTGTGTGTGTGTGTGTGTGTGTGTGTGTGTGTGTGTGTGTGTGTGTATGTATGTATGTATGCCTGCCGGTAAGTACTTATTTAACTAATGAAAGCCCTGAAAGTTTAATGGTGCAGAATGACTCTTGCGCGTATGAGGGGATTACTGCAGGGAAAGGGTAGACTTTCCTAACCGAGAGTTAATTGCAGAGACGCCGTGCTGTCACTGGCACAAAGGGATACCTGGAGTGGAAAATCGTACAGTAGCAGCCCGTTCTTCACATCTTGTTCACTGAAATAAGATACACTGCTTTCAAAATAGCAGTTTGATTTGATTGTTTGTACAGCCGAGCATTAATAACCATAGTTCATAGCATTCCTCATGCACCTGATTCTGTAATGCTGTTGTGTATGAATATTTTATGGGTAAAGGGAATAAAAAGGAATGTACATATTGTCGAGTTATTCAATTATGTGGGTGACTGTAAACTGCATTTTATACAAATAGGCTTATTATAACGAACGCAAGCACCTTGATTTACGATCAATGGTTTTCCAAAATATTTCCTTCTCCAGATGTTAGTGAATGTGCCTTAGTTGTTTTTAACAAGCGCCGCCTGAAGCATGGCCAGGTCCCGCGGATATCTCGCGTAATTATATTTTCTTTTTCCTAATTGGATTCATTATACTATTGTTAGTGTTTATTTAATCGCATTGTTGTTACATTTAATTGCCTTTTTTGCGCAACGTGTGCGTTTCGTTGCCTAACCTATACACCAGTGATATCCAGCCAATGGCTCTAAAATATGTCTCTGGGTTTAGCAGTGTATATTATGTAATAGGCTTGGTCATAATAAGAACACAATAAATGTTACGATGTGTTTACAGACAAGTTTTGCATTTAATTTTGAAATATTTGATTTAGAGTGTAAAATCAGATTTTTTTTATTTTTATTTTTTAAACATGCAGGCTGTTTGTTTTTATGTTTTTTTTTTTTGCCTCTGAACTACCCGCTGGTCTCCTGGCTCTTTCAGCCAAAAGGGCTGGTCGTCCCTTATTGTAAGCATTTTTATAAAGGTGCATGCCCAGTTTGTGCAATATATTTTTTATATACCAATGTGTTTTTCCATTTAAAAACATCGCGTGTTCTTTTTTTGTGTAAACGGAGTGTTGCAACCTGCCCCTAATTACCACCGCTGGCGTGCGCTTTTGATGTAGTTTTATTCATGTTTCCATCAGCTCAGTGTTGTATTGTAAATGCGTCTGCACTCTTAAAAAATGGTAGAATTAGGAAACTACATCAGCGTTATTATTATTAGTTTTTTTTAAATAGACTTACATTCTTATCAGACTCTCAAAAATGTTTGTTTTGCGGCTTGTACCACGCACACGCATACCGTTACAAGTTAATACGCCTATATATGTAGATCAACAGAAATAACCTGTCCTACCATCGATTTTGTCTGCGCTTTTTTGTTTCGTTTTGAAGCAAGTGCAATGCAATGCAGATCTTCCGAGACGAATAGTTTTCTCTTATTATTTGCATTATTGTTATTGCTGTTATTTGTTTATTCAATGAGACTTGCAGAGACTATTGTGTGTGAATGCATCAGCTACATAGTCATTGGGCTGGAAGAAGGGTTTACAGACCCGAATGGTAAATAAAATACCATATATGGGCATGAAGCCCTTCTTCCAGCGTGTTAATTGTGGATACACCAAGTCAGAATAGACATATATGTAATGTGATGTAATTCATTATGGAAAGATATATATATTCAAGTTGAAGTTCAAGTCCAGTGAATAACCTGAAATGGTACAAAGGTACGTGGTAAATTGCCAGAGGTTAAAAAAAAGTTTAGGTTACCAAAAACTGAAAAATAATGTACATTTCAGAGTTATACAAAAAGGCCTTTTTCAGGGAACAAGTAATGGGTTAACAACTTACAGCTGTTCTGCAGCAATGGAAGTAAATTAAGCATTGAAAGTTGATGCTAACAATTCCTACAGGTGTCCCAACTTTTGTTGATTACTTACAATCCCTCTGTCTGTATAAAAGCAGTGTTGGAACAGACTGTGTTACGACACACTCTTAATCATTATTTAGACAGTATTGTACTGCAGGAAGGAGTATACTGCTAACATAATGGCAAGAAAAAGGCAATTAACAAAGGAAGACAGACAGACCATTATAACCCTTAAAAGTGTAGGTCTTTCCTTTATAGAAATTGCAAAGAAAGCCAAGCTGTCAGTGAATACAGTTTCCTACACCATCAAAAGGCACTTGGAAACTGGAGAAAACTTTGACAGGGAGAGGTCTGGCAGACCCAAAGCCACAACAGAACCAGAAGATAAGTTTCTGAGAGTCAACAGCTTGCGTGATAGGCGGCTCACAGGACAACAGCTTCATGCACAGCTTAACACTGGTCGAAGTAAGCAAGTCTCAGTTTCAACTGTGAAGAGAAGACTTTGAGCTGCAGGTTTGACAGGTCAAGTAGCAGTAAGAAAGCCATTGCTAAGATGACAAAATAAGAAAAAGAGGCCATGAAGCACCGCCAGTGGACTACGGAAGACTGGAAGAAGGTCTTATGGACCAATGAATTAAAATTTGAAATCTTCGGTTCATCACACAGGGTTTTTGTACGCCGTCAAGTGGGAGAAAGGATGGTTCCTCAGTGTGTGACACCAACTGTCAAACATGGAGGAGGAAGCGTGATGGTCTGGGGCTCTTTTGCTGGATCCAGAGTCGGCGGCTTGCACAGAATGAGTGGCACCCTGAACCAAAATGGCTACCACAGCATTTTGCAGCACCATGCAATACCTTCTGGTATACATCTTGTTGGTCAGGGGTTCATCCTACAGCAAGATAATGACCCAAAACATACCTCCAGGCTATGTCAGAACTACCTTAGAAGAAAAGAACAAGACGGTAGGCTTCAAATCATGGAATGGCCAGTATAGTCTCCAGACTTAAACCCCATCCAGCTGGTTTGGGATGAACTGGACAGAAGGGTGAAAGCAAAGCAACCTACAAGTGCAACACATTTGTGGCAACTTCTGCAACAGTGTTGGGAAGAACTTTCCGAACAATATTTGATTTCCATTGTAGAAAGAATGCCACGAGTGAGTTCGGCTGTTATATCTGCAAAAGATGGTCACTTTGATGAGTCAAAAATTTAGATAACATTTTGTTAAACAAAACGATTCCATGATTTCTTTTTTATCTCCAATATTTTATTTGTTCTGTGCTTTAATTTCAGAGTACAATGAGACATTAAACTGCATCAATTTCAATAAAAACTGGAAAAATGGAGGTGTTCTAAAACTTGACCGGTAGTGTGTGTGTGTGTGTGTGTGTGTGTGTGTGTGTGTGTGTGTGTGTGTGTGTGTGTGTGTGTGTGTGTGTGTGTGTGTGTGTGTATATATATATATGTATATATATATATATATGAGAAACATCATCAGTGTGTCCATCTGTCTGTGGTTATTACATATAGTCTACATTGTTCTTATACAGTTCTACGATTATTCCTCAATATAGCGCTGTGGACATGGGTTATATTTTCTACACTCTTAAGGACAGTTCATACACTACAGGGTGGTCCGTCAGCCCAGTTGAGAATCACTTATGTTCATGGGTTGCTTTGAGCTGCCTTTATTGCCTTGTACCATATGACAAAAATCACATGCGAATGATAATAATTAAATCTCACTGTTGTTAGTGATCATGGTATATAACATTCAACAATCTGTGGGAACATAGAACGCAAAATGAATAGAAAAAATAATAATAAAAAAAAAAAAACTTCAGTCCCAGGCTCCCAGGTAGTAAAGTACAAAAGCATTAGCAAGTATAACATCTACTGAGGTTAATGGGTCGTGGTTTAGTAATTTACCAGACAGTCCTGCATAATTCTGCTGCTATTGTATATTGTAATATAGTAACAATATTAATATTGTAACAATAGCAGCAGAAATATACAGGCCTGTATAGCAAAACAAAAACAATGTTTGTTTTAGTTTTTATCAAACCTGTTCCTAGATTCTTTCTACGGACCAGTATAGCATTGCATTCAATAGAGCAAAACAATGTATTTTTCTTTTTCTTTTTTCTTTTTTTTTTTTGTAAAGAAACAAACACTATGGACTTAAACCCGTTCTTGCAGACATTTGAATTTCCTTCAGCCTCCTGCATTGTAGTCTATACGTTTACTACACCTGCCTTTAAAAAAAAAAATCCAACCCCCCCACCCCACCCCACCCCCCCAAAATGAAAACGGAAACTGTCTAAAATTTGAAGAACCATACTGTGCCCATTTGAGACGGGACAGTAAAAATAAAAATAAAAAAAACGAACAGAAAGCAGGCTGGGTGCGCTTCTCTTTCTGTGTGTGTGCTAAGTGGTGCCCAAGGGCAAATTCGTGCCCGCGAAGCCTGGCCTTGGTGCCCTAGACAGCTGTTCTTAAATTATGGGCGTGGGAAAATAAATAAAGCTTTAAACACCTTTTCCAGCAAAAGCGTCACTGCAGTCTGTTTGCTCGCTTATGTTGTGCTTGTACGTTCTCGACTTATTTTTTTTTTTTTTTCCTGGTTAGCCTCTGTGATAGATACGATCAATCAATTGAATATCTACATTGTCTCTGCGGTAGTCCAATCATAAGTTAGCTGGGTGGGGCATAAACTGTGTCTGTTTCAGTTGCAGACACTGACAGTAAGTTTAACCAATAGGAGAGTCAAATATCTGTCAGGCTTTACGCAGTTGTCCAATCATAAGTGAGCAGAGGCCGTTCAAGAAAACTAAAGGCAATTGAGTAGCCAATGGGAAAGTGACAGATCTGACAACTGTCCAATCATTTGTGAGCAGAGACGGGGTGTTAATACGCCGGATAAGCACTGAATTTCGCCGACTGTTATTGAGAAAAATAGTCGAATTTAGAAATTAATCCTTTTTAATTTCAACAGAGAAGGGAAACACCGTAGTATATTTAGTTATGAATCAACTTTCTCTGAATAATTGTCTTGGAGATTAGCGATCTTTAGTTTAAAACAGAGTAGTGTTGACAAATGTGCCAAATTGAACTAAAGCGAGACGCTATTTAGTTTATTCGTGGTGATCTATGTAAACATGCTATTTATAAATATTTGAATTGCGTATTTTATATAAATTATTTAAACAATAAGCGCAGCACGCATAATTACTGCCTGAGACTTGGCCTTATCAGAGTGAGCCAAGAATAACTCCCACTACAACTCTTAATATAAGAACCTATGCAATAGTCAGCCTGTCCGCAAACAGCCAAGTAAAATCAATTTATGCCCGTGCCCAAATTACTTTGAGGACCACTGGTCTAAAACAACATACCACGAAGGAGCTGTTTAGTGATTGTAGTATTTTATTTATCCATTCATTTATTTATTTTTTTGCAATTTAGATGATGATGATGATGATGATGATGATGATGATTATGATGATGATGATTATTATTATTATTATTATTATTATTATTATTATTATTATTATTATTATTATTATGTATTTATTTTAATCTCGTAAGAATATAATTAAATTAGTTTAACATAAGAAAAATATGTATTTACTTGAGGCACAGGAAATGGTAACGTGGTATACTGGAATTTAAATCTGTAAGATTGAAGCAATTTGAAACAATGAACCCGAATAGTTTGCTTTCGATTTGTAAAGAGTTTAACTTGAATGCAAAAAAGATTAAACACGACTAATATTGTATTTTTATTCTTATTATTTGCATCTAATTAATGACAACAATTAAGAAATATTCAATTTCATTGTTGTAATATATTGCCTGGCCTAAAAGGTGAGGTGACAGGTGTCAAAATGTATCTTTCTTAGAAGCTATTATTTTGCTAACACATATTCTTTTTAAGCTGCATAGTGTACGGGGACTATACAAATTCCTAAGTTGTTATTTCCTGTAAGTAATTTTACAGATTTAGTCATGCATGTAATCTTGTTTTCTGCGGATAACATGCTCAGAGGCTTTCCATTTTCTTACTATTTATTATGAAAAAACATCGCGGTTTAAAACCAGCCATAAGGAGAAATATGTGTGTGAAACTGACCACTTGCTAAGGGTTATAAAAAAAAAAAAAACATCGGCTCCAAAAGAGAAATTGAACATGACGCCAGAGTAAACATTAAAAGAAGGTTATGGAACTGCTGTGCTGATCCAAGTGTATCGCCATATTGAAGCGAGTGGAACAAACTTCACTGCGGGACAACATTTGACAGAAAATGCTCTTAAGCAAACAATAACTGTTTTGTTCCAATTATGATTATGAAATAAAAGAGAACAAATAAGAAAATGAAATATATTTATCGACAAAAAACAAACAAAAAAAACCACACTGAACAAAGTTAAATGTGTTGATAAATTAAAAGTAAAGCTCTTTCGGCCAAATTGAAAGACAGGTTGTACTAAGAAGAGTGATAACATATATTCAACAAAGAAAATGGGGATCGATGCCTTAGCACATCCATCGCTGCATTTTCAATACTTCTTGACATACAGGACTTTTGATAGCATGATAGAATATAGGCTACAAATTATTTGTTGTATATAAGTGGGCCTCCTGATAGAACTCCTTTACGCAGTGTGCACTTCAATTTTCAAATTTTGGTAACACTGAAATAAACACTAAAATGTGTTTATAATCTGTTCAATAAGATTTTAGTTTTATGCTAAAACATTAGTTTTTACATTGTATATATTCAGCGTTATATAGTTTGAGTGCATAGAGAAACCAATGCACAGATGTATATATATATATAGATATTATATATATATATAATATATATTATATATATATATATATATATATATACCTATACATACACACACACACACACACACACACACACACACACACACACACACACACACACACACACAAAAGAGGACAGTATCATCACTGATATTAACGCAATGTTTATTGTTTAAGAAAACCAAATGTTTAAGAACTCAATACAAATCCTGTAGAACAGCTTATATACACATTTGAGTGTTTCCAAATGAACACTACAGTATATTAATGGGGTATACAAATGTGTTTATAGGTGTACTTCTTAAACACTTGATTTACAGCGTTGATATTGTGAACAAGAAGAATTACTAAGCAATTCAGTGTAGTCAAAATATTAGTATTACATGTCATTCAAGACTTTTTATTATCAACCAATTATCCTTTTTCAAATACAAATCTCTTATCCCTGTTCACATTTCACATGGTTTCAAAACTTCACATTTAATATATGAGAAGTAAAATATTGTCCTGTCCATTTCTCTTTTTGTAATTTTTACTCTGTGATAAAGCGCATTTAAACTGAACCACTGAAAAACAAGAGACGCTTAACCAGATTCACGTATACAAAGGTAGCATGTGTGTTGTGTGTGTGTTTCAAATCGGCAGAATATTTCTATCGGGCCACATACTCAAATACTTTCTCATGGATTTTGAAACAAAAATCTGCATAGCCTTAACGTGCAGCATAACTTATTTATATGCATATATTTTTATTAAAGATGAAACAGGAACGTTGGCTCTAACTTCCTGGAATCAGCTTCCAAATATTATAGGGTGTTTATTTGCATTTATTTTTTCTCCCTCCACAGATTAATAGAAAACTTTATTAGCACCACAAGCATTTGTTTTCAATTATTTCTTGTTATTTTCTATTTTCTCGGTGATGTTATATGTCAACCCTATAAAACAATAGGCTACTGAGTAAGCCACGAGGCAGCGTACTTCATTAAGGAACTATTATTATTATTATTATTATTATTATTATTATTATTATTATTATTATTATTATTATTATTATTATTATTATTATTATTATTAATAATATAATAATAATAATAATAATAATAATATAATAATAATAATAATAATAATAATAATAATAATAATAATAATAATAATGTTTTCTCTCACATTGGGGAAATAATCCATACATATTGCATTCAGTCCTGTAAGCATATACATGTTGATATTTTTTAAAGGGTTTTAACCTGTTTCGTATAGACTTCAAGGTCCATATTCACATTTCATTCAGTAACCATCGGGGGGGTTTTATGCTAAAAAGAAACATACAGAAATGCCAAATGAAAGGTTTTAGAGGCACCATTAAAAATAGTGTTTGAACAAATTCAAATATGTGCAATATTCAATATCTTATAAGCCTAGTTATGCTTTTTTTTAATATGTTACAGTGTTAGTTAATGGGCGTGTATGTGTCCTTCCTTAAGGTTTACAGCATTATGTTGTCTATGTAAACCTATAAATATTTATAACTTCCACGAGGCGTAATTTGCAAAAGTACTCCCCAAGAGCTTAAATGAGAACCACCTTACCTTTAAGAACCAGTTATCAGACTCTCTCGCTCCTCTTAAAGGGGCGGTGCTGGGAAATATCTGCTCTTGGCACTAGTTCCTGAGAAGGCTGTCCAGGGGCGTGAATTCCCTCCACCAGCTCCAAAACATTGGGGGAAAAAGGGAGAGAGAGACAGAGGAAGAGAGAAACAGATATCTACACTCAATGAGAAGGACAATTGGTCCCAAGGAAGATCCTCTTGAAAAGTATTTTTTAAACTGCAACCGGATTTTCAGTCGAGGTGCTCCTCCCGTTGTTTAAATGATGACGATGCCCCAGCATCGCCTCTCTTCCATCCTTGCCTCTTCGCTCTGGGTGGCATCCGTTGCTATGATGGTGCAGCCCGCGGAATCTTCAGCAGGTAACTACAGGAGACCTGTCCCGGGGGGGAAGTCCCAAGGGTTCACGGAAAGGACGCTTATTCTCCTTGACGTGAACACTAGGAGTCCCATTAAGACTCTGAATGCAAACTTCCTTTCCTTGCAATTGGACCCTTCTATCATTCATGACGGCTGGCTCGACTTCTTAAGGTAAGCAAATCTAAATAGATTGGCCTCCCAAGAGGGGTCTTATATCCAAATGGCTTTTTTTCCCCTAACAGACAGATAATGTTTCATCATTACGGCAAATGCAATGTGCTCTTAGTTAAAATACATGGTTAACATATTGCAGCATGCGGTATGTCAGCTGGATGAAAAATATGTCATATGTCATTATATAATGCAGATAAAAAAGACACATCGCAAAAGCAGGGGGAGAGGACAACACACTCAAAGACATTACGCAATCCAGGGTAATCATTATAACAGGCCCCAAAAATATCACATTGCTTTTTTATGAGAAGTAAAACCGAGGTTCTATTGGAAGTGACTGCAGCAGCAGCAACTGTGATTCATAATTCACCCCAAGTCTGTAAGTCGCTTTGGATAAAAGCATAATAATAAATAATAATAATAATAATAATAATAATAATAATAATAATAATTATTATTATTATTATTATTATTATTATTATTATTATTATTATTATTATTATTATATTAGAAATCATAGTATTATCTTATTGGAAGCTGCCAGTGACTAGTCTTCCAAGGTTCCAGCTAACCAGTCGATGGTGTATTACAATTAGTTTTTTTAAAGGGGCACCGTATACAACTGCAAAGTCCGAAAACCTGTTATTAATTTCCCAGTTTTCCAAGCGAATAAATTGCTAACACTGCTGCTGAAAAATATAGGCTATTTTGGAATTCCCAGACCGTCCATAAACACATTGGGCTGTACTTATTTTAAACTTGATGAGCTGTAGATTTAAAAAAAAGAAGTAACAGCCTACAATCGTCTTAATTATCTCTGTGGAACTGTTGTAGCGTTTATTACGTTTGTTTTGATGAGAGCAACACATCTAGTGTGCCTCTGAATGAAAGGCATCCCCAAGTGATGCTACAAAACCTCCAGAAATCATGACCTGGAAGTGAATATTTGCAGTTGTCAGTTCTTATTTCAGTGCTTGGTCTCCTCGAGATGTCTAGCCTCCAGCCCTGCATTGAATACATGGGAAAGGCCCCAAGACTTCAAAGGTTTACACTGCAGTAATTCTAAACGTAATTTTGCCGATCAAACTATTTCAATGTACGTAATTTGAGGGGCCATGTTAAAGAGAGGGGTCTCAAATGGAACTCTATCTGATAATTAAAAAAAAGAAAAAATAATTAACAGCAACAGAAAGATTTGGATGCAGGAACATATTTTTTATGCTGCTCACAGAATATAATTTTTAACAGTTAACAGTGAGTATATATATATATATATATATATATATATATATATATATATATATAATATATATATATATATATATATATATATACACACACACACACACATACACATTTGTATCTAATGAATTATAGTGAAATTATAACAAAACTTAGCGTTTTTAAATAAAAAGAAACAAGACAATACAACAAGTTTAACACGTTTTAAGTCAGGATGTTTTTTTACGTTTTGTAAATTAAAGACAGAATTGTATTTTGTCCGTAATTAAATGCAACTTTCTAAAAGTCTTTTCCGTTTAGGGAAAACAGTTGTAGTTTTATTTGGACGTTTTTCTCCAAACGAAAACACTGCCACGGTCTTTGTAGGGCTGTTTTTATTTATCTTTGTTTACTGAATCAGGGGGTTGATTTCCTAGTTGATTTTTAACAGGAAGAAAACTGACTCACTAGTTTAGACTCTTGTTTTCAGTTTGTTTGTTTGTTTGTTTGTTTGTTTTTCAGGTCTTTGTGTTTGGTAAATTCAAGTTAATAAACTGCATTCACGTTCTCGTGTTTTTGTTTTTGTCTTTCATTTTTAATGGCTTGTAAAGTTTCAAATTTTGTTTACAAAGTATTTGTTTAAGGAGCATTTCTGATTGGAGCATAACTGAACAACATCAATCCAACTTCTCTGCGTGTATCTTCAAAGATAAACATCTTATAACACCACTACAGCTGCGGCCACACGTTGTGCATCACCCCAGAGAATGAAACCTGCTGAATAATGTTACGAAATACATTGAATTATACAAAAATACTGCTTTGTAGTTTTCCATATACTTGAAAGAAAAACTGACTGAAAATTGTGACATTTCGAAATCTAACATGAAATGCGGTACTACTGTTATGGCTTCCGCTAGACTTTTGCGAGATCATTTTGCAGTTTCTATGATTTTGATGTTAAAGAAAAGATCAAAATTACGTTCATATAGTTTTAAGTTAATAAACTTTTGGCCTTAGCAGGCTATTCCTAAATATTACCATATGTTATTTTAGGGTAATAATAATAATAATAATAATAATAATAAATAATAATAATAATAATAATAATAATAATGTAGCATGTAACTGATTGTAAGGTATTCTATTTTTTGCTGGGTATTCTGACGCGGCGGACAATTTAAAACAAAATTTATTTTTTCCTTCGATCTACTAGTTACATGACGAACGTTACTGTGACAGCTATTACGACGACACGACACTGATAATAATGAGGCTAATATTAGAATAATAATAATAATAATAATAATAATAATAATAATAATAATAATAATAGCAAAACATCTTGTGAAAATAATAACAGTAGCAGGCCTAGTAGGTAGGTTACCTATTTAATAGATTAATCTAAAGAGTTTCGACTAATGCACTTTCATCTAAAATGAACATCACACATCAAAAACCGCGCCTCAACACAGTGTTAATCAGTTATGCCTCTGGGTTGTTGTATGCCAGGGGCATGTATGTCAATGTATTTGACAAATATCAACTTAGTTGGCATTAGTTTGTCTTCCTGCTTGTGTAATTTAAATCGCATCTTGTTCTTTTTGTAAGTAAATCAGGAAACATATATAAAGAAAACAGCGCGTGTCTGTAAATGTCATGGTAACACATCTGAGAGAGCACTTTTTTTTTTTTCTCCCGAGGTATTCGGATTTTACAGATAACTTAAAAACATGGCTTTAGAAAAACAATTAATTTAATTAAAATTTCCACAATTTTTTTTAAGGGAATAATGTCCATATATATATATATATATATATATTATATATATATATATATATATATCTATATATATATATATATATATATATATATAATATATATATATATATATAATATATATATATATATTCCAATTGGCTTATATATATATAATCGACACTCATGAATAACAATTCTTGAAACACGGATACCTTCTTACTTTTTTTTATAGACGGGAAAAAATTTAAGACTACACGAATCTGGGAGTGAGTTTTAGAATTGGAACAAAGTCCATATCTTTCAACCTCGGGCTAACCAACCTCTTGCAACTTCCCTTTTTAAATCCTTCCTGGATCTTTTGACTCTGGGAGTGAGACCAAACTCGATCAGTGTCAACGGGGTAACCAAACTCAAACAGCAACCCCTGTTTAAATAGAGCCTGGCTTTCTCGTTCCTATGGATGATTCCCCTTGGCGCTAACACAACTCTAGCAATGCATGCCTGTGTAAACTCCAGACAGGCTCACTCTGCCCTGTGTTTAAGTGAACTCTGGCAGCTGGACTGCATTAGTAATCTGTTGCGCTCTGTCTGTCTCTCCATGCAGTTCCAAGCGATTGGTGACGCTGGCAAGGGGTCTTGCCCCAGCCTATCTGAGGTTTGGGGGGAAAAGGACAGACTTTCTTTACTTCCACAACCTAAAGAATCTGGCCAAGCATAGAGGAGGCCCGGGTCCAGACTACTACCTGAAGAACTATGAAGATGGTAAGAGCACACTTTGGGAATGGCAAAAAAAAAATAAATAAATTACATTACACTTTCCCTGTAAGGAAATCATAGACAATTAATAGCTCACCTGATTGAAATATAAATAATACTATGTCAGCCACAATGCCTTCTGTCCCTCATTTCTGTCTAGGCGGCCACACTGCCCTGTATAGATAAGTAATTGACAGACTGTTTTATGGAAGTCTGTCAGTGTTCAGTCTCTCTCCCAGCAGAGCTGAAACCTTATTCTGATAATTATGGGGTGTAGACCGGTCCGTTGACTGGAAAAAGCTCTGAGCATTTGGTTACAGTTCACATTGAGTTTATTGGGCTCTCACCCCCTTTAATATAATATGTGTTATATGTGTTATTGTATTTCAGAGGGGCTGTTTGCTGATGATCATTTTCTTTTTCGAATTGCATCCCTTTTTCTTCTGGCTATGCAGAATCCAGACTGTTTTCCTCTCAATCCCTTTAGTTCAGCACAGTGAAGGAGTGCAAGGTGCACAACCGGTTATCCTCTCAATCTCTTTAGTTCAGCACAGTGAAGGAGTGCAAGGTGCACAACCGGTTATCCTCTCAATCCCTTTAGTTCAGCACAGTGAAGGAGTGCAAGGTGCACAACCGGTTATCCTCTCAATCCCTTTAGTTCAGCACAGTGAAGGAGTGCAAGGTGCACAACCGGTTATCCTCTCAATCCCTTTAGTTCAGCACAGTGAAGGAGTGCAAGGTGCACAGAAGGTGCACAGTTGCTTTGTCTCTTTTAGGTGGGATTACTGTATCTCTTCTATTACTGTATCTCTTGTATCCCCCCTAAACAAGTTACATATTTATCATGTGAACAAAGGGACACACATATAAAGGATTTTGCAGTTTGATTTATTTTATGCATAAAGTATTCAAGATATTGATTTGTGCATGTTTGGATTTTCAAATCAAAGCCCATATTCACAAAGCATTTATCATCATGCAAAGTTTTCACCATTCTTTGGAAGCTGCTAATGTTACATAACTATCAATAAACAACTAATTATTATTATTATTATTATTATTATTATTATTATTATTATTATTATTATTATTATTATTATTATTATTAGTAGTAGTAGTAGTAGTAGTAGTAGTAATGTAATCTATGCTTCTTTCTTTCAATAAAAACCCTGGCCACATGCTAGATTAAGGAAGGGAAAATGTAACTTAAACATGCATGTTTCTGTCTCCTGACACATTGCTGGGGTAGGGAAGCTGTAATGCAGTTCTTTGAATAGACAGGTTTGTTCCCAAATAAAACCCTGTGCCTGTATGGCTGTGGAGGAAACAGTTTCCTGTGATGGATTTTGCCCATTGCACAGGGGCAAAGCCTTTACACACTCACAAGCAGTGCTTTAACACCTGTCCCGTGTCAGCATGCAGAGCAACACAGGGCTGGATCCTTTTATTGCATCTGCTGTTTTGTGAGGAAAAGCATGCGATGCAAACTGGCTAATGACAGCAGACATTTCTATTTACCCCAGCAGATATTTCTATTTTATTGTTGGATTGCACACTGTACTGTAAAACACAGTTAATGTTATTCATTTTAAACACACAGCAAGTTGTGAATAGCAAAGGCAATGAGCTGGACCTTCGTACTTGGACAATGATACATTAAGAGGTGTATCGAATCCATGTATGTAGTATCCAGTGGTGTGTCCAGATGTGTAGCCTGTGGTGTGTCCACATGCATGCACTGGTGTATCCCGGTGTACAGTGCACCTAGTGGTAAATCTGGTATTCAGAGTGATCTTTGGAAAAACTAAGAATTGCAGCTATAAAAGATCTTAGCAATGAAAATGTTGCTTTCATGCTGTTTTCATGCATCACAGAGGATCTTTTCAATTATTTTCATCCCAGCTTTGTGGAACACCACATAGCAATGTTCCATTTAGCTTTTAGTATTCATGGAGCTATAACCTTCTGTACTTCGTTGTTACTGAATGTTTATTATAGCTCTTGAGCAGTTTGTGTTTTTATGATAATAGAAGAAACAAGACATGTCATTGTCACTACATTGTATGAACTTCATTGTCAATCATATGTGTTTATCATGGATTTCTTTCACATTACAGATAACATGTATATAACTCCCTAGAGACTGCTGTCAGGTGCATGTGTTACAGTAAAAGTCAGACTATTGGCAAATGTTAAGATTTACTGATAAATGCGGACATTTACCAAGCAAAATGGTAATTGTCCAAAATGAACACAATAATGCTTCATTTCGGACATTTACCGGTAAATCTCAAGAATAACCAAGTGGATCTGGCTAGTGACCGAATGTCTCGCTTTCGTGCATTGTAAGGCTTTAGGAGTCCTGTGTAACTCCAAGTGCCACACAAGTCTAACATGCTGCAATACATAGTGAATATATCTATTCAGTGCCTGTATTTGTCATAACCAAAGTTAGATTTTCTGTTGAAAAAACAAAGATCCTAAATTATCTGACTTAAGATTGACCAGAACTGGACTTTTACCATAACACAGGCAATAACTTGAGCTGGAAGAACTAAAAAACATTTTATTGAAGAACTAACAATATAGTATATCATGAAAACATTTGCAACTTTCAAACATAACACATTTCTAAGGCTGCTGCCTCTCTCCACATCTCTGGTTAGAGTTCACACTGCTTTTAGACTAGCTATGTCCCAAGACTGCCCTGTCCCTCATGTGCATGCCTCTGTCTGCCTATAGATATTGTGCGAAGTGACATTGCCCTGGACAAGCAGAAGGGCTGCAAGCTGGCCAGTCATCCAGACATCATGTTGGAGCTGCAGAGAGAGAAGGCTGCACAGATGCAGCTGGTCCTGCTCAAAGAGCAATTCTCCAACATCTACAGCAACATCACAATAACAGGTAGGGGACTTTACATACTGATGATTATTACAGCATATACAAGACATGTTTAGCTTCTAGAACTACAGTAATCCAATATATAAGGAATCAATATCTGTCTTTGCTTTTAAAATATTTATATGTTAGGAAAATACTGGACCTTTGACCCGTATGTTGTTGTTTTTTTTTATTTAATTTTTTTTTTTTTTTAATAAGAAGTTAAACCAAGGTGGATAGATTGATTTACCAAGGTGTATAGGTTAATTAAACCAAGTGTATAGGTTTTAAATCATTTAGGATGGTATGCTCCTTGAATCGAAGGCTTCCCTCCTTCCTGCTCTACCTGGTTTAGCTCTTGCCCCACCGCTTTCTACACAAAGCCTTGCTCAGACCCATCACTCAGCACTCTTGGTGCCCCAGGTTTGTGCCTGCATGTAACATTAGCTGTTTCCAGTGCGTGCACCTAGACTAAACTATATGTTCGCATTAGGATCACTGTCACAGCACTGACTGGCTTGGGACAGGCAGGAGTGCAGAAGCTTGTATAGTTACACAACAGGGTCGGACTGACAGTAGGTAATCGTGTAATCAGAATAACTTTTTTTGGTTTGGAATGGAGCAAACGTATGTTTGACACGAAGGTCCTTGCCAACATGGTGAGCTTCACAAACCCCTGCAGTTCAATTTGTACAGAGAGAACATTTTGAACAGACCAGCTTGGAACATTTGTAAACTGGATGAAGGTCCCTTATTCATGAGATTCTTTTTGTTTTGTTTTTGGTATAAGATCGTGCACAGCAATTTCAAAGAGATATTATCTACACAGTGCGTTTCTGACTCAAAAGTACAAGTGGCACGCAATTTCAGCCTCTTTGTTTGTTTGGTTGAACTCTTGTTTGCTTAACTGTGGATCAACGCTACCCAAAATTGCATATAACACGCAGGGACGGATTTGAACTGATCCTCCCTTCAGTCTGGATGTTACTCCAAGGAAGGTTGGGAGGTTAAGTGCATAAAATGAGGAAGAAAGAAAATAAAACAAAAGAAAATCCTAATCTGTTTTTTTAAGAGGGGGGTCCCCAATTGCACTGTGGTTTCCAAAACACAGACAGTTGTTTCTAATTAAGATCTGAAAATAAATGAAGTTTACCTCTCAAGTCTTGCAATAACACAATTAAGTCTTGGCCCTTCAAAATCAAATTAGGGGAATTTGCTTGGCAAGGATTGGTTCTCTAATTATTGCTATCCCAATTGACTAACCATAGGCTTACAAGACCAGTGTTTTTAGTTAGAGCAGAACCAGGGAATCCCATGAATTCCAGAATATTTCTAAACTTTGCCCCCTCAAAGTTACCAACAGGTAACCTCAAATAACACATGCATGGGGATAATAGAATAGGTAGATCTGGAATATTTTTGCTGATCGACAAATTCCCTTACACAGGGTGTTAGACTTCTTACCTTTGGACAGGCTAGTGTGTAGCAGTGAGAAAGTACTTTAGGTGTGTAATTAAGCAATAATGATCTGGAGCCTAGCCGTTGCAGTTTATAATAAATTGACCCAAGCTGACATTTGTTTCCTTTGTTACGGAAAGGCCTTTTATTCTTGGTAATAGTTTCCTAACCGTTATAGTCGCTACAGATTTGGTTGTTTTTAAAACAGTGCTTATTTCGGAGTTCATGGTACGATTTTTGGAATCATTTTGGATTTCGCGCTGTAAATGTAGACTGTGCGAGTCAAAAGACAATCGGAATCCGTTGGAACATCAACTCAGCAGGGGTCATCACTGCACCTGTAAGCAATCTAATTAGCTGAGAACGGTGCAATACATTATAATGATATATAGAAATTCAATCATGTCAATTAAATATGCTATCTGTTGTCTATAGACAATTTGCACATCATACCATCAAGGCCAAGGCAATAAAATATATAACTCAATTAACCCAAGCAGTCTGTCTGTTGGAATTCATGCTGTAATTCCTGTTTGAAGCATATTTGTTTATACGTGTGTGGGTGTGTGTGTGTCAGAGAGTGCACATGTTGGTGTGTGTGTGTGTAATCGGGTGGATGAGGAACTTGAAGGTACCAGGAAAAGTTTGACAGCTGTGTGTTATCAAAATCAGCTATCACAGAGGATTACATAAAGCTCTATAATGTGGGGATGATATCTTTGGTTTTGCTGGAAACTGTAGTGGATTTGTCACAGATCTCCAATTGCTGTTTGATAGCTAGTTCTGATTTAAAGTGATTTTACTATGCCGCTTGCTGTTGGCAATAGTCCCCAAAATATTCTGGGAATTTATCATACTTATTGCACTGTCAGGAAAGAAAGGGGGAAAAAAAATCCAAAAAAAGCCCCAGAAGTTCCAGATCAGCTTTTTAAATGAAATTTTGCTGTTTTTGAGCAGGTGCGTTGTTTTACATTCATCCTTCACCGTGAACAAGACGTGGAGTTCAAAGCTTCTGGTTTGGTTTTGGGAGTAGCGAACCTGAATGGTTTATGTGTTAAAATAATTTCACCATGGTGTAGCTCTTGAGACTGCGTTACTCTTTCTTTCAGGAGCGTCTGCAGAGCAGCACGGCAATGTAGGTAGCAATTAAAGGACACACAATTTGAGAAGAGAAGAAGATCCGTGGTACATTTTTATGTACAGCCTATTTACGTTGGATCAAAACACAAAAAGCCTCTTTATGTTATGGGGTACAAACTTGCAAAGAGTACCTTCACCACTCAGCGAAGCATCGTCAAGCAAGATTTTTTTTTTATTAAAATGAATTATGCTAAAAAATAAGTTACAAGCAGCTTTGCACATACAATTTTAAACTTAGTTCTGATATGTTGCCCATGCCAGAAGGCATAGTGCTCACTGAATAGGTTTTGTTTCAATGCCATAGTTCTAACACCACAGCATGGGTGAACGGATGGGGAAATGCTATAAAATCCCAACTCCAGCCTTGTTTGCTCAGAACTTAGCAACCACTAATCACCTCATTATAATTGTTTGTAAGAGCTGTACAAAGCCAAAATGCTTCATAAAATGGGTCCATCCTGTTTGTCTGGTGCTCCAGCGCTTCGGTTCATGTTATTCAGACCCCCAGTTCCGAGTTCCGGACCCTTTGAGTTTCTTAGTTCTCTGTGCTTCTCAAGGAGACGTCTTTCTCAGCAGGAGACGGGTGTAATGGGAGCAGAGCTTTTCTGTTTCATGCATTTTTAGCACCTTCCCCTCTTAATAGGTCTCTGCGCCTTGTTATATTTTGTGTTTGTTTTTACAACTGCAATGCTTCAGAATATAATTATTTGCACCTGCAGGTCTGTGCTAATAAAGATGTTTAATGCTGTATTATTCTTTTTTATTTTGTTGCCAAACTTCAATTTTAACATCTGAAACATTTTATACCATTATTATTTAACAAATCTACAGCAGGTTTGTCTTTGATGGTGACTGAAAGGTCTTCAGTTATTGGCAGTGTATATTTTCTGTTGCCTTTTTTAAAAATAGCTCCTTAATAGAAATACTTATAAATATTATCATACAGACCCATAACAAAACCACAATAAAAAAAATGCAAAATCATAACTCAATTACAGTCGCCTTTACAGCTTAATTTAAGCCACAGGGCAGCAGCCCTACAGCCGTGGAAGTTTCCAGAAAGACAACTGTCCCAATTCACAAAGCTTTAGTTCCAGTACAAGGTTTGCACTGCCTTCTATTGGCAGTGCCTTCTATTGACGTATTGGAATGGGAATTGGCTGACTGTTTCTGTGTGAAAGACAAAGAAAAACAAACAGCAAAGAAATCCCACATGTCTTACTCTTTATTGAGCTTAGCTGAGCTGGGGCTTATATCAAAGCCAAATAAAAGATTCCTACAGGATCAGTCTATCTTACACACATGATCCTGGCTCAAGGAGTCCTGAGCACATCTTCAAGTCCTAGCTCTGTTCTAAAGCCATTTCATCCCTATCACACTCCTATACATCAATAACAGCCACTCAACTGCCCACTGCATCTCTTCAAAGAAAAAGGTAGAGGTAGCACAAGGGCAGCCACTACTATGAATCGATCCACGCTGCTAATTCAGAAGTAGTTTTGTTCCTCTTCAGATTAATACCCCAAAGCACACTTGAAATGGTTTCAGAGAGTTGCCATACATGTGATGTCCTGAACTAATATGTTGATGTTACCAATGTTCAAAGACATTTTCTGTCATCTAAGGGTCAGAAATCACTTGACAGGAAATTATTTGTGTCAGTAATCTTGGGACCACCTCATGCAAAGAAACACACAGTCATTCACACACATACTAACCATATAAACATAAATATGTAGTCTGAGACGCAAACGGGTGAACACAGAAAAACACACCTGTATCAATAATCACATTATATGGACCTAGATGTTTGTAGTATAGGAATTAAAGTCCATTTGTGCAAACTTAAGCGTGTTATATTGAATGTTGTAGCATCTGCACACAAACGTATGGGCACAGACAGATAGCAAAACAAAACATGTGCAGAGATACGCAAGCACTCATAACTACACGTCAAATAAGAAGCAACACACACCTACTCAGACAGTCCTACACACGTGACACTCTAAGACACGCAGCAAACAAACACAGCGCATATTCTGTAAACTCTGAAAGGATATGCGTTTCAAACAGATGTTGTTTCCTGTGCAGAGAAACATGAGAGGCTGTGTTTGGAAAGATTTTTGGAGATATTAAGCAGACTAAGATGTTTTTCCTGTTGTATTTTGTTCCTGCAATCTGATCAAATTCTTCAACTATTTTTCTGCACAAGTGTTTTTTTTTTTTTTTTTTTTTAATTACTGGTGGAAAGGTTCCAAATTCTCCTGTTTGCGTGGGTAATGTTAATATTAATATTACTATATATTTTTCATGTTTACTTTTGAACCATGCTAGCATTAAAATTAATGTTTCAGATGCAGAACATACCTGCCAAAGAAAGTCTGCCAAAATCCAATTTTGGTAAACTGTGTTGGGAGAAAAATAAGAAAGGATCTAATTGAGGGATATTTGATAATGGATTGCATGGTTAGAAATCAAATAGGAATGGCATTGTTTTATCTCATGTTTTTTCTTTGGAAATTATTATTATTATTATTATTATTATTATTATTATTATTATTATTATTATTATTATTATAGTAATAATCTTTTCATGGATCCTAATTTAATAACTCAAGAAAATCACTTTGTGAAATCTAATATATATTAAAAGGATATACCGACTTGTGTACATATTGTAAATATAGAAATAGATTAGAAGTTATCCCATGTTTGATCTCAAGACAGGAGATTTTCCTAAGTGAAGCCAGCCGTATTCCACAAGCCAAGGTCACAGGAAAAAAAGGTTTAGAATTATCTTAAGCATTTTCAATTTTCAACCTCAGTAAAGTGAGTGTACACCTTGCTTCAGGCACCGTTCAAAAAAAGAAAGAAAGGGGGGGATTGGTTTTGTTTTTTACAGAAAGCAGAGATTGATACCCATGAATGCACATTATACTTTAAAAAAGCAACTAGCAGTATATTTACTTCATGAACTGGTGCAGCACATGAGACAACCAATGATTGTGAAAACTATGAACCGGTCTATGGAATGAGCACACTTTATGTGTTTCATAGTGGCCCACATTCTATACTGTATAGATACCTCAGGTGTTTCTTCAACAGTCTGTATATTACAGTATGAACATTCAGACACAAATTGATTTTTACACTTAAATACAGAAATTGTAAAGCTTCTGTAATACAAGAAACAGCAGTGACTAAGTTGCACTGTTCTGAAATCATACAACACCTAAGGAATGTTGCAATGTAATCAGATATATATATATATTTTTTTACAAACTGTTTCATCATATAATCTGTTTTATAGTTTTTTTTTTTTTTGGTTGTATTGGAATCTTGTGTGCTATCTGTTTTATACCACAAGTGAGCAATCAAAGTTATTCATAGTTGTTTCTTATGACTGGCATAAACCTGCTAGAACTTCAATCAATCAAAGGCAATCAATTACTGTAAATATGAGTTGATTAAATGTTTTAAGCACAGGCGTTTTGAACTATCAAGCTCTTGCTATAACAGAATGGTAACTTAATATAGAATTTAGCAGAGTAATTATGAAGTATTTATTCACAATGGCAAGCCGTCAACTCAAATGTCTTATAACGTTCAAATTAATACCCCCTACCATGAATAATTATTTTCTCGTTTGTTATTACTTCTGACCACATTTTGATTTACATTATGAGTCTACAATCAATGGAGGCTCAGAAAAACGCACAGTAATATTTGAATATATGTTTACTCTGTTTCCCATCTATATTCAATAATCGAATCATACTTTAACACAGTGAACAATGTTAGGTGGTTGGCCAAGGCTCCAATCATCTTGTAGTTTCAGTTCACCAAGCTTTGCAGCACCAACAGCTCCCTACATTTACTTTTTGTACAACTTTTAAGTTGTCCAGGTCCCAAGGCAAAACATGCCTCCTTCATTACAAGCAGACAATTTTTATTTTCCTAATTGACTCTCAGGCTGTCATTTGTTATTTATGAGCATGTTCTGGGAATGTGATTTTTTTTTTCTTTTTCATGAATTGTAACAATTATGTTTATTAATAATAATAACCATAGGGAGCCCCAGAGCGAGTGCCCCGAAAGGAGCTGAGGCAAATAACCCAATGAGACGCATTGATGTGGAGATTTCACCTGGCAGGTTGAGTGTTCCCAGCCATCCACTGGGTAAATCCCACCCCAGCTACCCAGTCCCCCATCCGATCATCTCAGTGAAGCCCGGCAAAGTTCCCCCTATCCTTTGAACTGCTTGTACTTCGTAATTTAATACTAAGAGCCTCTATATGGCAAATTGGGCTATTTATGTAAGTTATTGGTTTAATAATTTTTAACAATAGAGCCTATACACAGAGCGATATTCTGCAGATTCCAGGCGTTTTAAACAGTTTTGATTGCATTTATCCAAAGTGCCATATATATTAATTCAGTTAAACAGTGTAAAGAAAACCCTGTATATTGAAGTATCTCTCATTAAAATGATCATGCGTCTAGTATTAAAAATGAATGAAATAATTAAATACACTATACTCATGGTTTTGTGAAACTAAAATTAATTAAATGAAGTTTTCCAGCTACTGTATTCTAATTATTCTGATTTGGATGGCATACTTAAACATGTCATAGAGAGGATACATGAGGGTTCTAAGTGGGAATTACTCAAATAATCAAAGAGTGAAGATGTAAATTCACTGGGACAAATTATTTATGTCTTTACCACCAGTGGTTTATGTAGCAATAAATGAAGTCATTTATTTTTGTTTAAGGATTAACCGTTTCTGTTGCTGTGGAGAGCTCTGAATTCAATGCTTGTCGAAGCTACAAGCTGGGTATTGAAATATGAAAAATGAAGAGCATCACCTTTTCTTATGAGTTACTGCTGGGTAGGTGTTTGTAGCCACATCCAATGAAATGAATTAGAAAAATGGATAGTATTATACATTTCTATGGACCAACAAAAATAAGTGATAGCAGGTCAATATAAAATCTCCTTTACATCGCTCTAACCCTTATATCCTCTGCTTTCCTGAACAGATACTAAAAAATTATATATATATATATATAATATATATATATATATATATATATATATATATATATATATATATATATATATATATATATATAAAACATTTTTTTTTAGTAAGTTTTTTAAGTGGCAGCACTGTAGATGACTCAAGTATGTTTTTATCTTAAAGTTCCATCATATCGGAATGCATATATAATGGCAGTTAGAAATAATAAGACATTTCCAACTGCAGTACAAAGCGTGCAAAGACCAATTTGTATTACATGACCAAGCATACGTCGGAATGCATTTCGTGTGGCAAGGAGGAGCAACATTAATCATTAAAATAGGAAAGGATATTGGGTTAGCAACAGTGTCTGATCTGTTTCCTGAAAATTGCTACATATTCCCTGAAAAGGGACATACTACATTCCTGCCATTTGAGAAAGGTGCCCTTCTCACACCATAGTATCTTGATTTCTGTAGTATGTGTTTCTCATTCCTTACATTCTCACAAGCTGCTGAGCAATCAGCATTGAACTCCATTCAGGCGCTGGAAGATTTGCAGCTCTTCAAAAAATGGTAGAAAAATGTATCTGACTCCAAAGAGTATTATATTTCTATTCTCTGTTGTGTTTTTATCAGCTGCTGCTTCTTCTGCACTGCCAGGGCACTCTTAAAATAAGACGTTGTCTTGTGAAGAATGGGTCTTCTCTGGGTAAAAATGCATATTCACCATAAATGAGGCTACATCCTGACACTACAGATAAAGCTGTAGGTGATTTTAGGACAAGGTGTCGTGGCAGCCGTACTTGAAAACAAAATGACTACATTGCGCTTTCACACTGACGTTACTTTATAAGAAAACCCATGGGGTAAGGCTCTGCCAAACATTTTAAAATACTTAAAATACTGATTTGGGGATTTTTGGCAGTTGGCCTACTTTAATATATAAATAATATTCCTTCATATGGCTTATTGCATGGTCCCAGTTTAAGACTGTGTGTCTAAAGAGTTTTTTCTGTTCTATGACAGATTATATTATAAACAGAAAAATATTAAATTACAGTCATCATTGCAAAATGATTAAGTGCATTCTTTCTGAAAGAATCAGACAGTGACAGCAGCAATTGTAGTCTGTTGGTATTGATGGCAGTAGTAGTGTTGTATACTGTTGAGGGATTAGGTATATGTAGAGTATATAAAGTATATCAATCCTTATCCTCTGAAAATAACATAATATTTACATACTGAAACAAACAGAAGGCTATCAATTCCTCCTTGACTCAAATTCCAGCCTTGCAAATAAGACTATTCAGTTTGTTTATGCAATAATGATTTAGTCACACAACATAGCAAAACAACAATAACAGCATTCAAGCAATTAGTCAAAGCAACTTCTATAAAATTAACTGTAAGAGATTCTCTCAAAATCACTCAAAACTGTACGTTTGCATGCAAAACATACACAAAACCAAACTGTACTGGATACAATCAGATTAACTAACATTTGTACGGTAAGATATCTGTTATCTAATCACATACATGCATAGATTTGAACTCTCTATCAAAGTTCACCTCTCTTCTTAGGTAACCCTAATAAGCATTAACGTTATGTAATACTAATTTTAGTTGGTAAAATTCTTGTTTTATTGGGCCAAAGGGGGCTAGAGATATTTAGGAGGCTGTGGTCCAGTGGTTAAAGAAACAGGCTTGTAACCAGGAGGTCCCCAGCTCAGTGTGTAACCCTGAGCAAGTCACTTAACCTTCTTGTGTTCTGTCTTTGGGGATGTTCTTGTAAGTGACTCTGCAGCTGATGTGTAGTTCACACACCCTAGTCTCATATCTTGTAAAGATCTTTGTGATGGTGGTCCACTATGAAAGGCGCTATATAAAGATTATTATTTTTTGATTGGCTGGTCATATTAAGGTGAAGGTGTTAAGCACAGTATCCTTTGTGTATGTATGAATTTCACAATGATTTACTTAAAATCAGTGCATGTGCTTTTTTAAGGAAATAACACAGGTCCTATTTATATGTTCCTATAAAATGTACTTTTCTTTTGATATGAAACACGTCAGTGTTGAATGCAGGCAGATCAGAGCTTTAATTTAGTTAATGTTAGATATTCTTAATATTCTTAATCTTATTTATTACTGATTTTGTTTGAAATAATTTAATTTCCTCAATATATATTTCCAATTTAAATAGTTTATTTCTGTGTTTCTACATATATTACAATTTACTGTTTTAGAAATATAAATGAAAACTACAAGGAGTCCCTTATAAATGTTTACCATGGTATTTTTACTAGGTATTTTTGCATGTTTTTTTTGCAAGGTATTTTTGCATGGTTTTTTTGCAAGGTATTTTTGCATGGTATTTTTACAAGGTATTTTTGCATGGTATTTTTTATCATTTTACCATGATCTTCCCATGGATATTCTATGCATTTTTCCATAGTTTACTCTTGATTGCCATATTTATTAATATGCTTTAGTATACCTCACAATTCTTTGCAATGCTTACTTATGCTTTGACATGCTTTTACTATGTTTTATTACACTTTGCTACATTTTTATAAGGGGAATGGCTGAAATTTAATTAAGAGTTTGTTCAAACTGAAGAGTCTTGTAAAAGCAATGCTAAGTTTGGAGTTTTGCACAGTCAGAAGCAATTAACAGAGAGAATAACCAGTTCTTAATGAAAGCAAGTGATTTTGTCAGATTGTCAATGGTATGCATTCAGGTTTCAATAGAAAATGACAAGTGTTAATTTAGTTATTCAGTGGAATTTTCTGTCAGAGAAGCAACCTGAGAATGTGCTGCACAACTATTAAAAATCTTCCACCTGAGCTGCACCATTGTTCAGTTTGTAAGACTGCTTATGTGCATTGGGGTTTGGATCATCCCTAGATGAGCTTTCTCCTAAAACTAAAACATCAGCCCAGATGTTGAATACAGGAGTTATTTAGGGAGTCTGGCCAGCTACTTAACTGTAAAGTCTCACGTAACCCTTTATTTACATGCACCCTTGCCAGTATAAGAATAATATTGTATCAAATGAATGTCTTTTCCATTTGTAAGTGCAACTAGTGAAATTAAAACAAAGATAACATTCCAGGAGAAGCTGGAGTTAATAAAAGAGTTGCAGAGTCTTTTATTTTTCAATGGAGCCCTTTCTTATTAAAAACAGAAGCTGTCACTCCATCAGTACAACAGCCTTCCTAAACAGGAAAACCACTTAAGTTTCTGTACCTGAAAAGAGACAAGTTGACTGGTTTGGTTTTTCTTCTGATTTGGGTTGATCTTGCATATGTTTGTTGAAGCTACGTAAACCTGGAGAAATTCCCTTTCTTTTTAAGCTTTTCTTTAAAAAAAGAGTCCTCATTATTTTGAACGTAATTCCGAATTGAGTTGACATTTTTGATGGTTATAATGATGGAGTAAAGATCCAGGGGAGATATAAAAAAAAACAGTTTGGCAAAAGCTAAAGAAGTAATTTTCTTTTTTTAACTGTAGGGTTCCCTTATGTTGATTGAGGTTTACCTTTTATGTAGGGGATACAGAAAGTATGAATGAGAGAGAAAACGTGAGTGAAGCTTGTAAGCAAGACTAAACAGCTGTGCTATCCTCTTTTGCTTATGCAGCCTACCATGCCTACCTGAATGTCAAAGACAGACAGAAAGACAGATACAGGGTTTTAGATTCTCATGCTATAAATTCTTTCCTTTTTCCCCCCAAGCATTAAAATGTCTATCCTCATGCAAGGAGTGGCAAAGATATATTAACTTGCGGTTTTGTCAATACCTCACCTGAAATGAATGATTTTACTCAAGTTTACTCTGTACTCTGGTGTACTAATTCAGTCTCCAGTTTTTTTAATATATTTAAATGGCTTAAATTAAGCTTTGATCACTGCATGTTGGTGCCAGAAAACATTGTTGTTGCATATCACTATAGAGTTATTATACAATGCAGTACAATAATCTGATCATATATGACAAGCCCAGCTTTTAAAAATAACAATTTAAGTGTTTATGCAGACTTGTAGCTGTAAAATATAAATAAATATGTTTCTCTAGTTACACTACCTGTACCATTAAATTACTGCTTTGAGAATGTGTACTATTTGGGTTTGCCTTTCAGCAGCTGGGTTAACCCTTGAGTTAGGAGGAATTAAGGAGTGAGGGAAGGAGAAGTGTGAAACATGCATTGGCAATCAGGTATATTAGCTCTATACCCTTAGCTCTGTACACTGCTGAAGCATTTGCTGTCTGTAATAAGGTCTTTGGAACCCACTTACATTGTGTTGGCAGTCCTCTCAGGCCTTTATAGTAGTATGCATGGAGACCATTTACATGCATTACATCTCTGTGGTAGCAATGTAACTATGTCACAGAATCAAGCTGACACTGGAACATTTCAGTAGTTGGGTGTCATTTTGTATTTGGCAGTGCTGAGTGGTGGAAACTGAACATAGCTGTGTTATTATTCAAGCTATATCTGGAGATCGAATGAATAGGAAACCTACATACAAAATTTCTATGTCTTGGCTGTAGATAGACAGGCAGGCAGCTTCGGTCTCAAGGTTTGGTAGCCCTGCAGTTTTGATAAATATTAACCTTAGCTCAGAAAAATCTGTAAAGTTTATTTCAGGGCTCCAATGACCATTGCAGTTAAATTCTACAAGAATCTCAAATTTAACACGTAAAAAAAAAAAAAAAAAAAAACCCTGACATTTTTATGTTTTTTTTTTCCTTTCAGATTTGTTTTTCTTAGGCCCATAGCTGCAAAATTCAATTTGTTCTGGTCCAGAAAGAGCAGAACAAAAGTAAAATGACATTTTCTGTGGTATGTTGCATGGATCTGGAGTCCTTAACAGAGAAGAAAAAAAAAACTTGCCCTGGTTCGTTTTAAACTTGAACTTGACTGACAGCAACTGACACCTCTAAACAACACCACATGTGCACACTGCTTCCAGCCCTGACTTAGTGCATCAAAAAGGCTGAGGTTTTGGACTGGCTTTTGTGGTTTTTTTGCTCTATTAAGAAAAACTTAACAAGCCTTCCAAAATCTCTTCTCATTACCACCTGTATTATCCATACTTCCTGGATCAGTCCACACTCTAACAAACAAGAGTGATTGCAAGATATGCACAAGGTTAACATTGCATTGATTGCGCAAACCCCAAGTGGAATGAACCCTACCAACTCATTGTATTGCTATTGCTGGTAATGGCATGGTCTGCTAACAGTCCTTTTACGGGTTCTTCAAGGTAATGCACTGATATTATAATCTGATCCCAGTGGTGTTTTTCTGTAAGGATGTAGATACATGTAGACTGCAGCTCAAGTGCATTGTAATTTGTGATCACTGTAATATTACACACTCTTGCAGTCTAACAACATTCTGTTTGTGCATGGTTAACACATTTTGTTTCCACTTAACACCTCCAACCTCCACCCACTGAGGCCACAATGTGAGAGTGTTTTTACAAATCATGGATTTTGTTTTTGTCAATCACTCTTATTGAAACCCTATCATTTCCTCAAGCAATGCAATTCCCAATAGGAGTGCCTGACTCTCTAAAGCTACACACACACCACCACCTACAAAAAACAAAAAATTAAAAAAAAAAAGTTGTTTGGACGGCTCCCGTTTTTTGGAAGGCATTTTAGAAATGCTGTTTTTGAACATCCCGCTTCTTCTGCATTCAGAAAACATCGGTGGGAAACATGCTTTGCAGCATTGCAGGCGACATAGTAACCTAGACCTGTCAGAGCCTGTTATCACAGAACTGTTTATACCACAGGTCAGCATGGCCATCGTGGGTCGATGGAAGCCACCAATACCCGGTGCAGCTACCTCTGCTCTCTAGCAAAGGCATGACCACGACAAGATGAAATGTATCCTACCCTAGCACGTCCACAGGAAGTTTTGGAACACCCTTTTTTCATAAATATGTGAACAATATGCCAAATAATGGCATGTGGCGATAATGTTTTATAACATGCTGCCTTGAAAAATAACACTACAGCTCTCAATAATGAATCAAATGCAAAATCGCAGCAAGCGAGAACTCTGAAGCTTAGATTAGATGGTATTTCCAGCACCATGATTACTCTTCAAGGAGGATTTTCCATTGTTCGTGTTTATGCAACTACAAGATGTGAAAGAAATGTGGGGAAACTGTCAGTAAAGAAAGTTTATTATTCAGGAAAGCACATGCTGCGACCGCAGAGTGGAAGAAACTAGAAAAGTGTCTGTCTGTCGTTACTGTAGATGTCATTTGACATGAAGGATATCAGTCCCTTGTTTATTGGCAGTCAGTCGTTCTTTGTAGGGAATCTAGAATAAGTGATTTTACATTCAGAGCTTTGTGTAACCCACAGGTAAGCATGCTGTGAAGTACCCTTCAGTATGTGATACAGTGCATGGCTGTTTCATCCATTAGGCATGCAGTGAGAATGTCTGCAGGTAGTGCCATTGTATTGTACCTTTTAGAGGGTAGGGGCCTCACATATGTTTTTCCTATCAAATATACAGCACAAAAACATGACATTCTGAGTGCAGTGAATACGTGAAGGGAACTTTTATTGTAAACTCTATTTCTGCACATGTAAAATGTTTGTATTTATCTACAAGGGCAAAGATTATTAAACAATAGTAATAAAGCCAGATATAATTAAAAAGGGAACACTTTACATTAATTTTATCTAATTATTGTGTATTTACATAGTAGTTACTCAGTAAATACATGTGTACTTACACATAATTACAATTATATTATGCAGTTACAATGCACAATATAATCCTAACCTCCCTAACCCTAACCCCAACTCTAACCCTTTTCTAATGCAATTGCTATATCGTGCAAAAAGATTTCTACATTAAATACATTGTAACTATGCATAATAACATGGTAATTATGTGTAAGTATACATGTATTTACTGAGTAACTACTATGTGAATACACAGTAATTAAAGACTCAATATAAAGTGTTTTAAAAAATACTTAGTTATACACAGAAGCATTATAGGGACGATAACGTAGGACCAGAAAAGCAAAAGGAAGCTGAGTAAAAGTGCATTCAGAACGGAGTAGAAAGCCAATGACACAAGGGGGATGTATGGAATAGTTAAATTAACACTTAAAATGCTTGGATGGTTACAACAATGAATTAGCAACTGTCCTGTATTAAATGCTGTGGTAGCAATAATCTTAATTGGCCGAAAATCTTCATCCCAGTCTGTGACTTTAATGCAAAAATATTTTGAGGCACAATAACAGAATAGCAAGTGATTGGCCTGGGGCTATAGTCACCAAAAACCTGTCACTCTTATTGGAAAATATTCAGAACAGAGATGTTAAGAGCGGCATAACCAATGACAAGAAAACCCTCCACATCTGTAAAAAATCAAGAATGTCCATTATTAGATGACAGATCCATTTTTTTAAGCAGCTCTCAATGCCAATGCTAAGAGCCCAGGGTGATCCTCGAATCTCTGTTTCGGCTGTCTTGCGCTTAATTGCAATTTTTTTTTTTTTTTAAATTAGTGGTCCATCCCAGGGCGATTATAGTATTAGAGCTGGAGAATGAAGAACACATTTAAATACTTTTTGATATTCAGGGGTTTAGAGGATTGTTGTTTGAACATGACAGTATGACAGTTCACTTTGAGCAGGCCACTAGGGCCTCAAGATAATAACAATAATAATAATAATAATAATAATAATAATAATAATAATAATAATAATAATAGCAAGCACTCCGAGAGGGGATAGCACTTTGAATCTGTTGAATGAGAATGGCCTTGTAATATTAGCTTAATCAGCCCCTCCCTCAAGCATTACAGAATGTGCAAGGAAAAGAAAGATGGTTTTTGCTCTCTAAAGCACATGCCGGCGCTAGCCTTGGTTCTAGGAAGGAGACTGATTGATTTGTTTATTTACTTGTATACAGTTGTAGTCAAAAGTTTACATACGCCAATGGAAATTTTAGAAAAAATCTTTTGTAGCAAATGTTTTGCTTTTGTGGATGAGGAAAAAAAGTTACATGAAATGGATGTCTACAATTACTTATAATTCCAAAAATGCTAATTCAAAAGTATTCATACCTTTTGTGCTATGATAGTATTGTCTACAAGGTTTGAAATTTCAATATGATAATTCAAAACCTAATTCTAAAAAGTCTAGAAAATGCTGGATTGTAGGTGAACATTCTTAGAGAGTATAAAAGGGTTAGGCATAGGATGATAGCTGTCATTACCAATAAGTCAATATGGAGAAAAGTAAAGAGCTATCTGAAGACCTAGGCAGAAAATTATTTATTGTCATAAAGCTGGAGAAGGATACAAGAAGATTTCCAAGCATTTGAGTATCCCAATTTCAACTATTATTTCTATTATCAAGAAGTACAAGACTCATGGTACTGTCACAACGCTCCCTCGGTCTGGAAGAAAGAAGATTCTTTCACCAAGAACAAGCAGAAGAATTGTGAGGAATTTTAATAACAATCCGAGATTGACTGCCAAAGATATTCAAAGTGAACTGGCTGCAAGTGAGACTGGGGTTTCCATTTCAACCAGAGGTCGAGTATTGCATGGTGAAGGTCTCAATGGTCGCAGGCCAAGGAAAAAGCCACTTTTAGGAAAACGTCACAAGGACAATCGCTTAAAGTTTGCAAAACAGCATTTAAATTATGGATAATGATGATCTGGTCAAAGTTTTTGGGTAGTGATGAAGCAAAAATCGAGCTATTTGGTCACGCTAATAGTCGTTACGTTTGGAGAGAAAACACAAACACGATACTGCAGAATAAACTAAAAACAGGTGTTTATGTTTTCCACATGCATAATAACATGTAGCCTCTTAATGATCGCTGGGACTCTAGCACTGTACAGTGTTATTGCAAAACCTATGGAGTGGAGTTTCACTATGATTCTCACACTTTAAGACTAATATATATGTCTATAGCATTATTACAAGCAGAGCTCAGCAGAGGTTGCTTTCCTCAAGGTGGAGTGATTCTTTAGTGGGGTTGATGGTGAGGACAATATAGTTACAAGTGTAGTAGTCTATTGACAGACACTACCTGCTGTAAGGGCAGTCTGTCGCCACTCAAGTGAAGTTCAACCTCTCCCAGCAGGTGGCACTATCTGACAGTGGGGCCCTGTTGCTGAGTTTTATTAATTTTTCTAATTAGGTGTCACTTAAATGGCTTTAAAGAGTAAGTAGCAGGGTCCTGAAAAATATAGCATCCCCACGTGTTGCTACAACTGTTTAAATAATGTACCTGTAATTTGTCTTTTCCTTGTTAACATCCTGACAGCTTTTTACACTAATAATTTTAAAGTCTGTTTCAAAGCTCTTTTCACTAGTGTTCTGGGATTTGAGATCTGTCCTCTAAATCACTGCAGGAAGAATGACTAAACAAAACAAAAACATAACAAGTGTTCTGGCTTTTCTGTTCCATATCGCATCACGGATTGTTATTTCTGTGTTGTCTGTTTGACAATGTGAACAAAAATCCTTACACTATCAGTGCACTAGAGCAGCCTTTTTGAAAAAGCACGTTATTTAACGTGGGGACGTGTAACGCTATATTTTTTAGAACCAAGCTACTTACTCTTTCAGCTTGTTTGTAGCAACCATGCGTTTGTCCTTCCTTATCTCTGATAAACCACGTGACACCATGACCTTTCAACTGCGTTGTCTTTACCTGCTTCTATAGAACACATGATTTCCCTTCCTTTGAAACTTGCTTGCCACTGTGAGTCAAATAGATATATTCCTGATACCTTGAAGAAGCATGACATATACTGATGCTCTGTTGTAGCTCAGGAGACAAAAAAAGACCCCCACCTCAATTCTCGCATCTCAAACACCTATAATAGGTTTGAATCAGAGGTTTGTATTCGTTTGGATTTTCTGAGAGTCATTTGAAGACTGCTAGATACTAGGTGGTCAAATAAAGGATTGCAGACCACATGTGGGCTGTATAGTGAGCTGTTTGTATAGATAAACTAAAGAAAAACAAGAACAGTGCTATTTAGCCAAATGTTTGTGCTTGAAATTGACATATTTTTGCTAATCTAATTTTCTGCTAATGTAACTTTTCCCTGAAAAAGTCTAATTTGTTTAAATGTTGATTCCATCAATTTTGATTCATATGTAATGCAAACCACTCATAGAAAAATGACTTCATTGAAACAGCCACAGTGTAATAAGGCAACAACTTTATAGAAGGAACTGATTATTTAGTTAGTAATCCTGTGTGAAACCTATAGGAAACACAGTTCCCAAGGTCGCTGTTACTTAAAAAAAAATAGCACAATACGTTTTAAATTAATTTAGTAGCTTTATGTAATTTAATTCTATCCAAATAAGCATGTCTTCAGACAGCTCTTTCCAATATATACAAGTTAAATACAGTGTGTGCTTATGAATTAAAGGCAATGAAAGAGTATAAACAAAATAAAGTTGGGGAGAATGTCTGTTTTCATGGCATACCTGGCCTAATTGCTGGCTATTAACCATAAACAAAATGAACTAACCGATCCAGGTCCTGACCCCCCTCCACCCCACCCCTCTTTCTCTCTCAGCTGGAAGCTGTGCTCTGGGCTATCTGAAAAGGGGCTGTAATAAATCAGGGTAGGATCCAGACGAAACCTGCATTGTTCTCAGTTGCCACGTTTGCTAGAGACTTCCTTCAACTAATCGTTCCAGATTGAGGCCTGACTCTTGCCTGCTCCTTTTTTTTAAATCTGCTCATTTTGACTGTTTCGTAAGGAAAAAGATTCTACAGCCTGAAGAGGTCTGAGAAATAATGGAATTTTCTGGACTGCTGGACTCACAGGACCTTAAAAGGAGGGCTTGACCTGGTTGTGAATTTGACAGTCTGATTAGGACAGCTTCCTTACAAAAAATACATACTGTACTGCTGACCCATAAAAGCTTAACAAGGTCAAAGCATTGCAATGTGTAGTGAAGTATAATGGCAGCATAATTAAAGCATTGCAAAGTACTGAAAGATTAGAAAAGCAAATAGAGGCGTGGTATAATTACTAATATGCACTGTAGTAAGCAACATTAGTAAATTAACATGGGAAAACCGTGGGAAAACTGCAAAATAACAATGCAAATTACCAACGTTCCAGCCTGGATGCATTTTTGCAGCATTACTGTACTGTGATAGCACTGCACTGCATTACAAAGGCATTGTAAGTGCAGTTTATTGTATTATTATACATTCCTAAACGTTGTTTCTTATCAGCCTGCAAGTGATGTTAGACATTGAGGTGCTCCAAACACAACTTACCAGCCAAGCCAACTAGAAAGATCTATTTGAAATCACATAAAAGACACCCGTTTACTCCAGCACCATGTAATATGAATCGGTCACTGTTCCACACTGTTAACAGCACAAGGTCGGTTTTGTATGATTAATACTATTAAACCTGTTAACTTAATGAATCCTAAAGAAAATAAATAAATCAAGAGCAAGTGCAGCTGTTAGGGATCGTTCTGGCTTCACTGAACTCTCAGCATGCTCTGGGTTGAGTTACTAATTTGGGTTATCCAGACTTAAATACACAGCTAATGAAGTAAACATTAAAACACCGTGCTTGCCAGCTCAGGCTCTTCTGCAGTGTATAAAGTGAAAGAAAGCCTTTACTGATATTGGCAGCCTTAAATCTACATGTTCTAAAATAACTCACTTCCGTATCAAGTTTCTGACCTATGGATGAACTTCCTTTACAATTTCTTGTTTTCAAATTAAAATGCAGAATTTTGTTTTCCAGTCCTGTGGGGGCTCTCTAGTGTTAGCATGCACTGAATACAACATCTTTTGTTTATTGTCATTATTTAGAAAATTTGCTCTACAAGGAAAAACATTTTGCTTGATTTCTTGCACCTGATATTGTGCATTCAAGTACAGTTATACCCAGCATATCAAATAACTGATTGGTAAAAATAAATGTATATTTTAACATATATTTGCATGTCTCAAGTCCAGTGTTGGGGAAGTTACTGTTAAAAAGTAATCCATTACAGTTACTTGAACAAAATTGTACCTAGTTACAGTAACTTATTACCTTGAAAGACATGGTTTGGTTTTTGGTCAGGCTGTAGTGTAAAATATTTGTAACAATCCAGCTATAAATATTATAAATATATAAATTGACAATATTAATGTGACATTTAAGTGCTTTTTGATTTCCACGTTGTGCATTAGCCATAGTCTCTTAATAAAATGTAACCAAAAGTAACAATGTTCTTTTTTCACATACAGTGTAATCCATTGCCACATTTCATTATCAGTCTGAAAAAGGAACCATTACAGTTACAAGTTACAAAAAATGTAATCTGATTACAATACCGCACTACATATCTACTGCATTACTCCCCAACACTGCACCAGCCATGCTGGCCAGGGCTGAAACACATTGTGACACAGCGCCTCTAATTGCAGCTTTCATTAAAAAGGGAGGAAATGATTGCATTCACAGGCACAGGGTTATAAAAGGGAATGCAAGCTGGGCTTGAGAACTCTTCCAGTAAGAGAGAAATGACAGTTTTATTAGCTAATTTTATGAGCTAATGCGATAGAGTTACTTACCATGCAAGGGATTTTATATAAATATCTTGCTCCTATATATATATATATATATATATATATATATATATATATATATATATATATATATATATATATATATACACACACACACACACACACATATATATATATATATATATATATATATATATATATATACACACACACACACACACACACATATATATATATATATATATATATATATATATATATATATATATATATATATATATATATATATATATATGACATAGACATGAAGTTTAAAAACACAAAAAGAAGGATTTTCCTCCAAGAAGGGGTTCAGTCTGCCCTATCACTAGTTGTGCTAAGCTGAGGGAGGCAGGGATATGAGAGGGGGAGGGGATTGCTGCAGGCCGCAGTCCCTAACACCTGGTGAGTGCCACAGGCTGCAGTGAAGCTAAGCGAGTCTGTAATTAAAGATCTGGGTTATGCAGTTCCAGGGCTCGTGGACATTGGCTCGGAAGGGTATCTTGGCGTAAGACTTAACTTATGAAATATTATGTGACTGAATTTGGCTTTGGAGGGGTGTTTTAATCATATTGTATTGTGTGAATACATACTTGCAACTGCCCATCTTCTGGTTCAAGAGAGCTTCTTTATTCTAATTCTGATTTATGACTCAATAAAATACAGTTTCTGTTTTGCCAGAATCGGAGCCCCAGAGGGTTGACATGGTAACTGGGCCAGGCCCTGCTGTTGTGTCTGCAGTGTGTTTTGTGGTTTCCACAGTTAAGCTCTGTGGTAAGGGGATTTAGATGTAAACAGTTTCCATTTTTAGGCCAGACGCTGTTCCTCATTATTGAGGAATACCAGACCCCTCCGTTGCTCATGTAATTGTTGCTAAGAGAGGTACCAGGAAGTACAGCGTTAGGGAGAAATGATTTCTTAATGTTTCATATTTCTTCCGCCTCCCATCCTCTCCAGGGTTCTTTAACTCCTTAGCTTCTCATTGCCCTACAGCATCTGGAAGAAAATAAATGGCTGTATTGTTTAATCTGGACTCTATATGGAGCACAGAATACCCTGTTCAGATTATCTAAAGCTAGGGTGACAACCTTTTCAAAATGCAAAAATGGGACACTTGCCATTTCTTTTGCTGGGGTATATTTACATTTTTTTAAAACTTTTTTCTTTTTACTGTGTCCCCCGAAGAGTGAGTGGCTATCGACGAGCAGAAGTGGGTGGAGGGACTCCCTGACCCCCCACACCCAACACCCACACCCCCCCCCCCCAGTCAACTATATTCTGTATAAGTTTTATTGTTTCAAAATAACAAAGTTGACCGAGGCGGTCTCGCTCACCTTCCGTAACGTTTTATTACGGCGTCCCCGCAAGGCATTGCAAAATAATGCACCGACCAGGGGGGGGACATACAAACCAGGACCCCCCCCCCCCCCCGGTGCTATGATGTGCTTGTAGGGCAGAACAATTTTAGTTCAGTGACCCTACCTGCCATGGTTGTATTGATGTTCAGGTCGGCTGGGGTTTAGGAGGAGATTTAACTTAATTAACAATCAATCAGTGCCCAGCCACCTGACATAAAAGGAGGCCTCTACTTCTCCTTTGGGAGGAGGGAGCTGAGGAAGCAGGTTTTTGGGTTTTTGGATTTTTGGGAAAGTTTAAATCCAGTGAAGGCATCGCCCAGCCTGAAACCTTAATTTTGTAAGTTTTGTTGTCTTTCTTTTTGTGTTTAAGGATATTTATTTTGCCCTTGTGCACATTTATTTTGTGTTATTTATAATAAAATTAGTTTTTTTTTGAACCGCAGTCTGTCTCTGGGCCTTTTTCCACTCGCAGCCTGTCACATTTGGTGGCAAAAGTGGGATATAGCGCATCCAGGAGGCTCAGAGCAGTATAGCAGTGTTTTTTTTTTAAATGGGGGGGAAAAAAGAGACAACAAAACAAAACTTACAAAATTAAGGTTTGCAGGCTGGGCGATGCCTTCGCTGGATTCAAACTTTCCAAAAATACAAAAAACCACCAACCTGCTCCCTCCTCCCAAATTGAGAAGTAGAGACCAATTTATGTCAGGTGGCTGGGCGCTGATTGATTGTTAATTAAGTTAATCATTTAATCAACTAATCAACCCCAGCCACCTGAACATAATAAACCCAGGCAGGTAGGGGAAATTAACCCCATCCCTGCCAATTTCTAAACGGCAGAGCTTTGCTCTGCCACAGTGGTGTTAAACTGTAAGGTTGCACTATGTCTAGGAATTTGGGACAAATGCCATCACCGAAGCATTAAGCCCAGGACCGGGGCTTGATCTTTACATTTTGGGACTGTCCCGCCCATTTAGGGATAGGTGGTTCCCCTATCTAAAGCCCTTGTTTGGACAGGCAAATGGCAGCCTTTAAAGGGACTATCAATAAACTATAAACTAAAATGTCTATTTTTTACAGATGGATCCATTTGTTTTCAGACCTATTCAGGAATCATAAAGATTGCTGTGATTTGAAAAAGCTATGAGTTTTAGTGGCTCCCAGATTGAATGGCAAAAGCCAACCCACAGAATTTTTAATTTGATACTGGATACTAAGTGATACTGGGACACCAAAAAACACCAAAGTCCTTTCCAAAACATTATAGCTTGCTACTCTCATTCAACTAGCAAGTTGCGTGACTCCAACCACTTAGTTTGTCCTTTATTCTATTTCATTATTTATTTACCCATTCCCTGACTCCCTCTCTCCCTGTGCAACCGGAAACCTCTCACACTGTCTCCAAGGGAATATGTACGGTGTGGTTACAAGCATTAAAAAAAAAAAAAAAAAAAAAAAAAAAAAAAGTTTTCCACCTCTCTTCAAAAGTGCTGCTGACAGGTTAAGTAAATATGTCATAAAAAATAAAGAAGGGAAGTTTTATTGAGCAGTGTAGCTTGTTCAGAAGTTTGGTTTCAGGTTTGGCAGCACCTTCCTCGCTGTGCGCAATTAGCATAACTGAAAACAAAAAGAATCTTGCAGAAATGAGCCGTGGCATTCTCAAAAAGTCTTGCTGGTTACGGATTGCCAATATTTGTTATCTGATAGCTGTTGTGACATTGTCCAGATCCCTCCATTTTATGAGGTACAGAACATGGTTGAGAGGTTACAGAGAAGTAGCCTGGTTTCATTTAAAGCTGTAGTGCCCTCCTGTTTTTACCTGGTTGCCTCACCAATGATCTCACTGTCTCTCTAGCCCCCCCCCCCCCATCTTTTGTGAATCACTGTGCCTGAGGTACGTTAGACCGAAACAAAAGGAATTCAAACTTGCAGGCTAGTGGTCAGACAAACCTAGAGGCATACTGGCCAAATGACTGAGGGAAGCCAAGTGGTTATAATGTGAGAGCTGAGGGCACAGCCAGAGGAAGCCGTGTGATAGTGCCACGAGAGAAAAATGGGACTAATCCATATGTCAGCAAACAACGTTTTGAACAAAAACAATAACAGTTTTAATAATAGGTGTAAAATGTGTGATTACATAGTCATTTTACAGTTTCAAGAAGGTTATTGTTTGATTTTTAAAATCTGGATACTGCTTAAATCACTAGAGAATATGGTCTTACTCAGTGTTATATTCACTTACTGTGGTGTACTTGTTCGTCGAGTTTTGCTTTTAAATAAAACCACAGTGGTTTTTATACTGATATTTGAATGTTCTGGGGCATTACTCGGCTACTGCACGTGGCTCTCAGCAGTTCCCATGTGTAGCTGCTTGGAGTCAGCCTGTTGGATTGAAGTCACAATGAGGCCAGCATTGGTATCACTAGCAGTTCTAACACATTGGCTCTGAGTTGCTGCTGATGAAATCCAGTCAACTGCCTGTTAGAGAAAGTGATGCCTAGCCTGGTGCCACAAAGACCAACAGAGGAGTAAAACAGGTAGCTAAGCTTACCCAAGCTGACTTCACCAAGCAGACCCTTCCAATTAAGCATGTTGGGTGTGACCAAATCTCCATTGAGTACAGTTCAATTCTGTATTATCAAACAACAGATGATGTTGAAACTGGACACTTGATGGATTTATCAGATCAAACAACAAGGAAGCAGCTGGGCTTTCTACCACTTCTACCTCAGAGCTGAGCACATCAAAACAAACCACTCATCCCCTTGCTTGCTTGATATTTTTACAGATTTATTGATTTTTCAAGTGCATAACAATTAATTGAAGCGTGGCTGAGCTGTTGCTTCCTGGTACTCACTGTACCTGGTACAGAGTATTTGAAATGATAATGATAGCGTTGTGAATGCTAATGCGATTGTACAGCCTTGGTTATCACTAAAGGTTGAACTACACAAGGCCCTGCTCTTTTAAGCCCTTCTATGATTGTCTGGTGCACAGGTGTGTGCTCATCTGGAAGCTCAAGTGCAGAGAGACTCCTGGGACAATGGATTGAGGTGTGTCTGGAGGTCTGGAATCACTCACCCTTCCACTACACCTGGACCTACTCTATCCAGCGCTCTGACACCAAGGCCCTGTTTCCCTTCAACACTCCCTTTGATACAATTCTATTTGTATTTATATATATATATATATATATATATATATATATATATATATATATATATATATATATATATATATATATATATATATATTAGCTCAAACAGCCAGCTGCCCAACGTTTCGATATGTTGTACAAGGGAGCCTGTGTTTGAATATATATATATATTGAAATGGTACTGTAACTATAGAGAGAGGCGGTACTGGTGAGCTGAGGGCTGCAGTATATTATATTGTTGAGAAGCAGAGCTGAGCGACTGTGGACTTAGAGTGTTATCGAAAACACAGTTGGCCTCCTGTCCTTTACAGGCATATACATCAAGGGCTGGTGACATCTGGGGGAACTAAATGGCAATGTTTTAAAGCTTTTGCCTTGTAATGCCAAAAACATTGAGATGTATGTTGAGTACAGGATCCCAAAGGGAGGTGATAAATTGATAGGTTATTATTCCCAGGACTTTTAAAATGAGATTTTTCAAATTGAGAGATTTTTTTCTGGCTGGTGAAACTGAACAGATTGACGGATTCCACGTATATATCATGTCCCATTCTTATGAAGCCTCGAATCTTTTAAAGGTAACAGGGAACTTGATTGGTCTAATAAAATGAAAGAATTCTGTTATAATTACTAGAGAAACTCATTCATTTTGTTTGCTTTGTATAATGTTCCCAAAAACCCAGTAAGATGGAGTTATGCATTTATCTACGGACTGAGTACCAGCTTAATAATATATTAGAAAAGCATTATAAAAGAAAAGTATACTCTGAAGTTCTGTAACACAGCAGGGAGGGGGTTAAAATCCTCCCGGTATAAAAAATGTGAGTTTATTGTTTGTTTAATTGTTTAATTATAATTGTATTGTTGTTTTATTATTAATTATCCCCTGCACCTGGCTATCATTGTAAATTAGAGCCGGGTGCAGGTTATTTAAAGGAAGCAGCCCGTCTCTTCGGGGCTGGTGTGTGAGGAGGCAGACTGTGTGTCGTAGTCCTGAACGGTACGATGTGTAACACTGTGTGTTTTGTTTGTCTTTCAGCCGGTAAACAGCCTAGCTGTCTGGTAATTAGTTTAGGTTCCCGTTTATGTTTTAGTTAGTGCTCGAAAAAGAGCTAGGTGTTTATTTTCTTTTTATTTATTTTTGTAAATATTAAAAGTGCACCAAGTGTTAAACGTCCAGTCGGTGTGTCCTGGGTCTATTTTTAAAGGGGCAACAAATGTGAGAGAGTGCAGCTCGATCACAGTACTTATATATGTATATTACTTTAACCTTGACTTGCATAAAGAAGGAAAAACATTGAGTGAAGTAGCTCACATCACTCGATTTTCAAGGTGTGGTATCCGAAGCATAATCAACAATGACAGAGAAACATCATCAGTAATTGACAAACCCAGGACTGTGGTTTCAACAGTTCAAAGGTCACTCTTGAAATCAGGACTTAAAGGATGTGTTGCAGTAAGAATACCTCTGTTAAGAAAGAGGAACAAGACTAAATGCCTAAATATGCACAAGAACACAAAAATTGGACTATGGAACAATGGTCAAAGATGCTGTTGATGGACTGTTGATTTGATGGACAATGACACCTGTGCCTTCTGCTAGTTCTGTTGTCAATTCAACGCTTATTTCTATTAAGGATATTATCTTCAAATATTGTTCATCCTTGTTAGACAGCTTTTTGGGTCTTCCAGTCCTGGGTTTGTCAATTACAGATGTTTCTCTGAACTTGTTGATTATGCTTTGGATACCACACCTTGAAAATCGAGTGATGTGAGCTATTTCACTCAATGTTTTTCCTTCTTTATGCAAGTCAAGGCTGTTATAATAGTAGAAAACACCAGTGGAGGCTTTGAGTAAATTGTTGCAGCACATAATGCATCAGATTAGAAAAATCCAACATGTCGAAGACTTTTGCACAGCAATGTATCAAGTTATACCTCCTTTCAAATATATAATTTAAAACAAAAATATTATACAAGTACCAGTATTAAGAAATATAGATATGATACACTGCACCTTTTTCAACATGCTATTTTTGTGCCTTGCAGAATTTACAGGAGAAGCCTATAGATCTGATATTTTCAACAAGGGCTTATATGGTAACAGCCTTCTCGGATATGTAAAAACTATTTTTAACCTTTACTGCACATTGGACAATCTCACTGAATTGTCTCAAAAATCTATCAAGTGTTTGGTTTCAAATGTAGCTAGTGGTACAGTCCAAACTTCCTTGACTGACTCTGTAAGATCATTGTTGGATTACAAAGGAATTAAGTTTTGACGGACAGGTTTTACAAGCCCATGCATTTTGTAGGCCTCGGTATTTTAGAGTGCCACCAATTGGAACCACTTTCTGAGTTGCTTTTTTACAACAAGAAATGGGGTCAAAGTGCATTGCAATATTTATGTTTTTTGCTCCGCTCTTAAAATATAGAGTTTCAAAGCAATCTTTAAAGAGTGCAGTGCAGGAGGTCCTGGCTGTCCACAGCACCTCTGCCACGCTTTAGGAAGTGAGAACACGGGTCTCGCTGGTGAGAGGAGGTTAAGCACCTTTTATTTTCAGAGTGACAATTACTGCAGGCTTCATACCATCATGAGTTTACGGTCCACAGCCATGACATTTGGAGACACCACCACTAAAATGTCTTTCTGAAATCACCAGATTCAAATGGTATAGTTTGTTTCTCCTGGAATCTGGATTCAAGTGTGAACGTGGTACTACAAGAGCTCTGAAAATACAACAGGCAATAAAAATCGCAAATTAAGTTCATGGTGTAATTATAAATAATTATATTTTGCAAAGCATTCAATCTTTCTTTTGTGTGTCTAGTTAAGTGTATAAACAGCTTCTAATTTATTTATTTTTTTGCAATGAAATATTTATGTATTATGGTGTATATTACAGTATACACAAATTAAAGCCTAATCTTAAATTGTGATTAAATTGTAAAGTGTATTTTAATAAAATGTTCACATTTTTTTTGCACGTGTGACCAGCAAAGTAGTGCTTGTCAAAATATAAACATTCCACACTTTTCTCATTATGCAGGTCATTATGCAAACATTTTATTCTTAAATTATTTTGGCCAGCAAATTGACAGAGGGCTTTGTCCCTAGCATTGTCCTTCCTATATCATGTACGGTCCCTAATCCAGGTCTGTGCAGACATAAGATTCATGCTTTGTCAACCCCTAGCCATTCCCAAACTCCTACCAAAGATACAAAGAAAGACTTTCTAAAAGATTAAAGAAACAAAGTTACAACTGCAAATCGCTTTCTCCCAGCCAGGTCTCTAGACAAACTCTACAACTTTGCCGACTGTGCCGGGCTGCACCTCATTTTCGGGCTCAATGCCCTGCACCGAAACCCTGATAACTCCTGGAATGGATCCAGCTCCCTGAGCCTCCTCAAGTACAGCGCTAGCAAGAAGTACAACATCTCCTGGGAGCTGGGCAACGGTGAGTGCTATAGGGAGCAGGCAGGGAATAGAGTTGAGATGGGAGGTAGGGAATGATGGGAAATTGCATAAGTAAAAATATTCTTGCATTTTGCTATCAATTCAAAAAAGGTGAAGTTCGGCATCATCTCTAAGCTTCAAAAGAAACAATATTATATATATCTATTAAATTGTCTTAAAGAGCAGAAATTGCTTGGAACTTTGTTCTGCCTCCGATTAGTTAATAAAGAGCCTTATGCCTTTCAAGTATTGCTGCTGGATCACCCAGCTCCAGAATGTGTGTAACAGTCATTGCTTAATTCATTTCTGATGTCATGTTCTCTGTAATTCTGTTCTTCATGCCTTCTTGAATTACGCTGCGGGAAATAAGCTGTTTTCATCTGAATATACTGTTAAATTATTTTAAAGTGCAAATCTCCCTGCAGAGCCCAACAGCTACCGGGCGATGGTGGGGCGCACTGTAAACGGCAGCCAGCTGGCTCGGGATTACCTCCAGCTGCGGAAACTTCTGCAGTCAGTGCGCTTCTACAACAACCGCGCCAGCCTCTACGGACCCAACATTGGCAAGCCCCGGAAGCCCGCCATACTGCTGTTGGACAGGTGAGTGGTGCGAGGCTCAGGGGGGCACTGTGTGAGGACTCTGGTTACTGGATCTCAGCTGACAGAGAATGGTAACGCAGCGTTTGATCACACTTCAATAGGGAATTATGAAAACTTCTGCTGTGTAGAGAGTTCTGAAAAGTAATTGTATGATGAGCAAAACATTGCTTGGAAAGGAATGTATCATTAATGTATCACTTTTTTTTTGCTATTATACATCCTGGCAAATTCCTGTGTGCTGTTCATCTACTTCTAAAGAGAGTCAGTGGTTCCTTTGTGTTAAGTTTAAACAAGATAAGACTATAACTCAGTTTTTAGTCTTATGACCATTTTTTGTAAACCATATCCTGTATAGTCTCTAGTTTCAGTCCTTATCTAATCAGGTGCTTCTGCAGTCTTTGTTTGTCAGGGGGCCTCTCTGAGCTGTTCCTGCTTTAGGTAGCACTCGCCTGAGAGGAAATGTTTATCTTGCATCAAGCCAGCCCTTAATCCTGAGAGAACCTTGCAGATTAAACACTCTGTCAGCTAAATAAAGTGTCCCTTGATTAATAACGTGAAAGTGCGATTTTCCACCTGTGCTGGGCTTCACACAGACTGAAAGCACAGGATCTGTGCTGTCTCCTACCTCATAGCCAGCTATAGCTTAGCCTTATCTCACTCCAGAGATTCTAATTGGCTCTGCCCGTTGAAACGAATTATTTATGTGCAGTAGTTGTTTTTCTCCACAGTCATCCCTCTGAAATGTAACATCGCTTTTACAAGGGCTCACAGGCCAACACTAAAGTCTTTTAAAATCGAAATTCTCAAGATTCTGTAAAGGCAAAGTGATAGTCCTTTTGAAGTTATAACTACTTGAGAATTTGCAGTGATCTTAGGACACGTGTTGTACTCTAGCTGTGTCAATAGGTTGATAGATAAGGGATTAACCCTTTAACCTATTAAGAGGTAATGACAGACATGTCAAGGTAGTTGCTCAACAATATTTCCAAAGTGGCATTGCCATATAAATCGGGCATTTCCTGAGCTGTATCCTGTGCTCCCTCAATGAGAAATGTCCAGGCAAATTGAGTGCCTATAATCTGTAGACATGGGGATTTGTAGTGAAGTATTAATTCAAGGGGGAGTAAACAGTCAAGGCTACCCTTTCATGTCTTTCACATTTGGAGGGCTGGGTTCGAAGTGATCAGAGTTCTGTGGTCTTAGCCTAGCTCCCATCTTCACATCACAAAACCACCTCACAATGGTGAGAGGGCTACAACTGACTGAAGATAAGGCCAGCTTTTTGTGTCAGCTGGGTTTGTGGAGCTGTAAAGAGAAGCACTTATGGAGAATGTAGCTAGTTCTTGTACTTTTCATTGTCAGTTCACGTCTTTTGTCCACCAGTGCAGCAGTAAGAATGTCAGCGTCCAGAATGAGACACTCGGTGCAGAATTTAATTGTCACTGATTAGTACTCAGTTGTAAACAATGAGGGAGGACAACTTGTCTTGTTTTGAAATCAACACATTAATGAATGGATTTATTGAATACCTGTCAATAAATACTGCTTAAAGGCGATCTTGAGTATGAGGAACAACTCTATTTACCTGAATAAACCCCTTGAGATTAAACACCTCGGGCCATATTTTCAAAGTGTTTACTCCAGTTTTTAATGAACTCCTATTTTTTGAAAGAGGTAAAACATAAAACACCCGCTACTTTTACAAAACTAGTACCAAACCACTAAGTTATATATTTAAAGTCCTCTTACTTACTCGCAGTGTGTTTCATTTGGTCACATTAACATGATTTTTTCTCCTTTTCAAAAAAGTTGATTGAAGAATGGAGAAAACACATTGAAAATATGACCCTTTGTTTCTAATGGTCTCCAAATGGAGCAGCAGTTTGCATTCACACCTCACAAATCTTACAACCACAGCACACAGTGTATCCACAGCAAAACGAGTTACTAGGGAAAATAAAATGTTTCAGATACTCACTGACTAAAGCTCTAATCAACTGCAGAATGGTGGCATTTTGTAGAGACAATGTGAAGTCAGCCCAGACTAATGCAGCTCAGAAAGTGGTGAACTTTTTTTTTTATAACATTTCACTCAGGTGTAATGACAGGCAGTGGTGTAGTCAAGCCAGAACAGATCCAATACTATTTATCAGAGAGCTTCGTTTTGACGTGTAATCTAAAGTATTCTGAAGAGATGGAGAAAGAAAACGCTATTTTAGTGGTGCTCCCCTACCTTCCAATTTAGGACTACACCACTGACAGGACAATAAACAATGCAGTAAATATCCACGGCATTATTCAGGCACAATTAGAGGGGAGTGCTTAGAAGAAGTGAGAGAACTGCAGCCCTCATGTGGGAGAGGAACACTGGCACAGTTGACTCTGATTAAGACTTGCCTCCGTGTGTCAACTTGAGTGAGAGTTTTGGCTTGTTTAGTTGCACGTATGCATGTGTGTGGGTGCGGGTGTGCGTGTGTGATTCCGAGCTCCTGCCCAGTAAAGCTCCTTCATTAATCACAGGCACGCTCTGCAATTAGTAATCACCTGTGTAAATCTCTCATCTGCTCTCCCATCGCCGGCCAGGGGCTATAGATCACAGCCTGACAGTAAGAATGCACCTGCTTCAGCCATAAGCCAAAATGCTGCCCCATCTCTGTGTCTCCTGACTTTACAGCAAACATACCAACATTCTTACCCATTTAAATCTTGAAGAAGGGAGGTTACTATTCTAACAGTCTAATTAACAGACTGGAGTTGTGTTTGTTTAAGTGCAATGTCTTTAAACTTTGTTTTTGAGTTATAGTGCTATGGGTCTGTGATCTCGAAAGAAGCATAATTTAGCCCACATGTTAACTCTGAGGCGTTACCAGAACAATGCACAGACATCGTTTTCCTTGTAAATACTTGACATTTCGGTTAATGTACCATTTTAAATTGTGATTAGCTGCTTCTCCAGGTTTCTGGGACTTTTATTAATCCCAGGTTTAAGGAAGTATTGCATTTAACAGTAAATTGTTCACTCTTATATTTTGATGCTTTATTTTTAATTAAACAGTGAAATTAAATGTTTTGCAAACTGTGATACCAATATAAATGTGTCTATCTTTTATAGGCATAATAAAGTATTATGTAAAACATAAGATACACAAAATGTAATTCTATGATTTTTGTATTTGATTAGTCGGTCTGTTTAGTAACCTGTAGTTTTAAACAGTATTCAAGTGGTTGCCATCCAACAAGGGGAGCGAATGCATAATCACAGGCCCTGTGCTTCCTCAGTGATAACTCCTACTGTACTTTTTAATCACTCTGATAATATAATGACAGAACCTGCCATTAACAGAAGTCCAGCTAAAATGCAGTCCAACTACATTTTGCAGTTACTAATAATCCTCCAATAAGTGCTCACTACAGCTGTATTATATTTATTATTTTGCTCCAGAAAATCAGTAGATTTGAGTTTTTGTTATCTCCAGGGATGCCAGATTTATGGTTACAGCCCTGCCCCTGTCCAACACTCTTACAGTTACACAGCTGCCTGCCCCTCTTGCCCCTCTGTGGGTTTGGTATGGAGCACATCTTGACGGGTGACCACAAATGTTTAGAACTGAATCTTTTATAAAATGCTGATGCCACCACTTGCTGCTACCAGTTTATGATTAATAGCAAAAAAGACAGAGTGAACATAAACACAAGACAAGCGAGAGAGGGAGTGGACAGGCTGATTTAGGAAGGCTCGGGCCCTAACATGGCTGATGGTTGACCAGATATCAGTGAGTGTTTAATTATAAGCTGTGGGTCCATGGGTGTGAGCTGATAAATGGAAGAGTATTTCTAGAGCCTTTCCTGGAAATATTTTCCAAATTAGGAAATTTCTGCCATGCCTGTCTGGGATGTGATCCTAACACCTTGGTGAATAACATCTCTCTCTCTCTCTCTCTCTCTCTCTCTCTCTCTCTCTCTCTCTCTCTCTCTCTCTCTCTCTCTCTCTTAGAATTATACAGCAAGTAGTATTATTAGGTTTTAGTGTCTGTGTTGTCACAGAGAATAAACACCTGATAATTTGGCAGTGCTGGTACCAGCAGATGGAGTCTGGGGTTTAGATTTCCAACAAAAAATAATATATAGTTTCTGTCTGCCACTAGGAAAGCATTTCAAATCAGTCCCTTTTGAGATGGCAATTTGTTTGGAATTTGGAATCTATCAGCCCCAAATAAGATGAACTCTGCATCTACTCCTTTAAATATCATTCAAAATATAACCTCTTTTTCATTTCCTTGTCAGGTTCATGAAGACTGCAGGCTCTGCTGTAGATGCAGTTACATGGCAACAGTAGGTATTCTGCATTTGTCTTATTTGTTCCTTTTAATGCAATATTTTAAAAGTAGCATGCATTCATATGCTGGAGGGAGTTGTGACTAGCATATTTTAATAAACAATAGTGCAGTGTGTTCTCACACAGTAATCTTTTCAAAGGGATCTGATATACATTTCTGTAAATTATTCAGAAGAAGCTTATAGAAACAATTCTGAGGTTTGGTATGAGGCATTTAAACAAAAGCTTCCCCTAAATACATAATCATAATGTGCATTTCCACAGCTTGTTCTGAGGGCTAAAACCAGATAAGCAAGTTTATTTGAACTGTGATTTGAAGATGATTTGAAACTAGGCTGTCAGAGCTAGTGGTTAGGAAGTTACTGTACCACATAATCACCTTACAGGAGACATACGTAATTCAGAGTTAATCAGAAGCGTCACCTAATTCTAGATGCTGAAATGAGCGTGTGTATTAATCCTTAACAGACCAGGAGCAAGAGGTGACTTTTTTTATTTTATTTATTTATTTATTTATTTTTTTTTTGGGGGGGGGGGGGGGGGGGGGGGGGGGGGGGGGGGGGGGGGGGGGTTTACATCTGGTATTGCATTGCTTGAGGGATTAGTTAAGCACCTGGTGTTAATGATGCTATTATCTCATTATCTATAATCCTTAACCTGTGTTTATGAACTTTATTAGCTGCAATGGTCTGTGCAGAATTGCTCCACTCAAATCCTGTTGCAGGGAGACAGGGCTTGTGGGTTCAGTTCTGTGCTGTCCTGTGGAACAAATGGGGCAGAATTAAAACACAGGAAAAAAACCCTTTACAAGCTGGCCCGGTCCTTATAAATATTCATGGGGTTAAAGGATTAGATGCCAAAATGTTCATTTAATTAATCTGAATCCTTTGCTATTTGCTGCACTTGTCTCATCTTCTACTCCTCACGACAGTAATATGTGACAGAAACAGGACATTTTCAAAGCAACAGCTTCATATGAAAACTATCCAACCGAGATAATTGCATAATTCTGAGGGGACACAGCTATTGGAAGTAAGATCCAGCTTAACCAGCTAAGAGCAACAAGCTATGTCTCATTCTGAGATTCGCCGGTGATGAGAGCCATTAGCACACAGTATGTTTTAGCAAAGGACACGGTCCATGTAAAAATATAACTTGACCTTCTTGGATTACTTAACATTATTATACAATCTGGATGATAGGGGTGCCAAAAATATGATCACATATCTGTCAAAAGTAATGCTCAAACAGATGTTTATGAAGCAAATTACTTTTTAAAAGAATCTCCTTTTGGATTACAATATATTCCACAAACAGGCAACACAGAAACCAACAAGAGTGGAAGTTTATTATACAGGACAGATAAGGTTATTTGTAGAGTCATTTCATTCATTAAAGAGCCCCAGCTGTAATAACACTCTATCTTGGACTGGCCCGATGACATAGTTTCAAAATGAACTCGAACTTCAGAAGAGTCAGAAAGACATTCCAAGCAGAGGCAGCTCAGAATCAGCAAGCTTAGTGAAATAGGAGTCCTAATAGCAGGACGCTAGTACAAACTCACAGAACATTAGAAAAAATGCACACTTGCAGCTTTTATTCGCTGGATAATGGGAAAGGATATTTAGAATCTTAAATCTAATCTGTGTAAACTATGAAGGACATGTGGGTCTTTCTTGGAAGTCCTCTATAATCAATGACCTTTATTCCACCTGATATTAAAAAAAAAAACATGCAAGATATGAATATGTTGAAAAATTGTGAGATTAGTCAAATTGAAATAGTTCTGTTTGAATCCTAATTGATCTTGTGGAAATAAATGCAGACTAAGATGCCGAAGATATTTAAATGATAACTATATTAAAGAAAACAAGCATGGCAAGAGAGCCTAGGGCTTCAGCCTTTCAATGGTTGCCCAAAATGAAACCTTTTCCATGTGCCAGTTTCAGAGGCTGCTTAATAAGAGAACTTTAAATGTATTCTCAGTGGCTGATCATCTGCATTAAACACTGCCTGACTAATAGGCTGAGTTATAAAATGCTGCTGAGTGCACGCAAGATAGGTGTCAATCATGCTGCATGTAACTGATCTGCACACAATTCCAAAAGAGGAGCCAGAGGGCTTGTTTTTTCAAACGGATCAGAAAGACTTGCAGGACTAATCCTTACAGGGCTTTCTGATTCACTATAAATAAGTTAGACCCCCACTGACAATACATGTATACAGAGAAATTCAAGCCCCAGACATAGTCCCTTTATGATCTAATAGATGTGTTCTGATTGGTAATGATCTCTGTCTTCCACAGTTATGACATTGACGGGCGGGTTGCCAAGGTTGCTGATTTCATGAAGACTCGTCTGCTGGACACTCTTACAGAGCAGATCTCCAAAGTGCTGAAGGTGATCTGAGCAGGGGGTGGATAAGGGGGGCAAATACACTTTTAAGATATAAATCACAGTGTCTGAAATATTTGTAGTGATATGATAAGTGTGTTAAAGGTTTTAGGCAGATACCTCTACAGTTTGTTAAGGAAATGAAAATTTCAACTTTATTGTGTTCAAGTTCTTATCACCATCCATCCATTATACTATATATAATGGAGAATGTGTTTTCTAGAATTCTTGATTGTTGTTTCTGCTTATTCACCAGGCTTATAAACTAATGTCCTTCTGAAAACACTGCTAAAGGCTGAATTTCTAAAGTGAGGTTATTTCACAATTGACCACTAGGGGTGTGCCACTGATGTAACTGTGGCAATTGGAAGTTAGCATGCAAAATCTATACAAAATCACAATTATTGAGGGGACGGAAATCACAGCTGTTAGGATAATCCAACCAATTGCTTGTCAACAGACTTTTCTGATGGACTAGTTTGTTTTAAACAACAGAGGACAGCAATAGAGAATGCTAGGAAATGACACACTGTCAATATGAAGATGATATAAAATATCCCTTTTACATGGAAAATAAGTAAAGGGAAGGTATTGAAACCACTTGACAAGGAGGAACATCTTTCCAGTTCAGCCTCGGGATACTGTAGGTCTCCTTGCAATCTTTGGGATTGAAACTCCTGAATGCACACAAAAAGCGTCCTTTGTGTGGAATGCTTCAGGATTAATTGGTTACAATACGTATATTCTATTCTCCGCACATGAGAGAGATCGAGGGGAGTGTGCCAATAGGCCATAGTGGCTGTTTTGATCTTTCGACAGGCTAAATGTGCATTACCTTTTGGCACAGTAAAAATTACAATACTGCAAACCATGCCACATTGGCAAACTACAAATTAGTAGGTGATTTTGGCACACCTTATGGGCAAGTTGATCATAAATCTGTGTTACACTCTTTTGGTGTGCAGCTACATCGCTCAATAATAAACTGTTACTTCAGTGAGTTATGGGAGGTAGGTGATTGTGCCAAACATTTAGTGAAAGCATAAAATGGGATTTCCTTTTTATATTTTTGGTTTTGAATATGAAGAATGTGAATGTGCTGTACTACTTTAGGGTTTTAAAAAAAAAACATGTAAGAATGTTTTTAAATGTTTTAGTACAGCACAGGTGCTTTTCCTTTTGGTTCTGATTAGGTAGAATTTAGAAGAAACTAACTCAAGCAGACAAAAGTTCCATGCCTTCATCAGTGTGCTATTACAGATGTCAATACTGCAGTATCTTGTCTAGTTCAACATCTGATTGCGTGCATTTTCAGATTTTTGGTATTGTAAATGTAATTGATAACTCGAATACACTCATGGTTTAGCCTGCATACATCAAAGCATGAGGGACAAGGGACAACATTGTACTACAACCAGGAGTGGACACAAGACAGAATACGGATTGAGTGAGGGTGACACAGTGCTTGACAAACCCCTGCAGATAAAATTATTCCCCAGTAAAATGGTGGTATCCCAAAAAAGTGACATTTCCACTGCGTACTGATCAGTTTACCATATCGCCAATTTATTAATGTTATAGGACTTTTACAGTATGTGCATTATGTATTGGCGGAAACCCAAATTATCATATTAATAACCATAATGGCATCAAACTTCTTAAAACACAACCGCAGGAGTGGTATCCTATTTGGCATGGTACTACTGAGCCAACTTAAACTCTAGAAAGCAAGCCACGGGCCAGAATCAGTAGTTCATTTGTGAGCTTTAGAAGGACATTGCATGTTGCCACTTGGGTAATAAAAAAGGTAGGTAGTACCATAAAAAAAGTTGTAAATTCTCCCGAGTTGTAGATGTGGCCTTGTGGTGCTACTGGTTAGCCAGTGCAAGTCAACCTTGCCTTCCAGCTGTGTGTTATCAAAAGCCCATTTCCAGCCAGGGGTCTTCAACCACAACCAGCATCTCTTAGCACCACACAGTGGAAGAACCACAAAGAACTGGAGATGTGGGAGAATATTTCACTGGAGCAGTAATACTATTTTAATGTTCCGTCCCTCCCTCCTGTCATTGCCCACAGGCTGTGAAGACTCATGCCCCGGGTAAGAAGGTGTGGCTTGGTGGAGTCGGGCCAGCCTGGACCGGGGGCACCAACAACCTATCAGACACTTACGCAGCCGGCTTCCTGTGAGTATTCCCTGTCTAAACAAACTGTTATACTGGACTGCCTCCCTGTCTCTGCCAGAGTACAGCATTTTAATTGTAGCCCCTATAGAGTGCTTTCAGTGCATTGAAGCAACTATCAGCTTGAGCAAGGTGAAGTGAGTGACTGCAATAGGCTAACACACCAGCCATAAGCTGTTTACCATTTACGAGGTAATTTTGCAATTAGCTTTTTAAAGTTTTAACATTGAAGTTGTCTCTCTCTTCCTCCCCCGTCACCCCGCCCCACCCTCATATTTTCCAGGTGGCTAAATACACTGGGATTGTCTGCAATGCAAGGAATTGACGTTGTCATACGGCACTCTTTTTTCGATTATGGGTACAATCACTTGGTGGACCAGAATTTCAACCCTTTACCTGTGAGTTTCAGAGCATCAATATCAGTGTATGAATTCCAGTCTGCGATTGCTCAAGTCTTTTTGAAATACAGAACACTGATCAGTTAGAACATAAGAACATAAGAAAGTTTACAAACGAGAGGAGGCCATTCGGCCCATCTTGCTCGTTTGGTTGTTAGTAGCTTATTGATCCCAAAATCTCATCAAGCAGCTTCTTGAAGGATCCCAGGGTGTCAGCTTCAACAACATTACTGGGGAGTTGATTCCAGACCCTCACAATTCTCTGTGTAAAAAAGTGTCTCCTATTTTCTGTTCTGAATGCCCCTTTTTCTAAACTCCATTTGTGACCCCTGGTCCTTGTTTCTTTTTTCAGGCTGAAAAAGTCCCTTGGGTCGACACTGTCAATACCTTTTAGAATTTTGAATGCTTGAATTAGGTCGCCACGTAGTTGTTGTCCTCACTGTGCTCTTCTTGTCGGTTTTGGTATTATTTTTCATCCTCAAATAGTTTGAGATCAATATCCACAAAGAGCCTAATGAATTAACTTTTATTAAGGGAAAAGGGGAAACCATGTGCCAAAATGTTTAAAGCTGGCACTGTAATGACTAACTTAAGACCAGGAACTACAGTTTGAAAGATCAATGCCATGTTTGTATGTCTTCAGTGACGTGACTAACTGTGCGATTTTGGATGCTTATCCTTGGGTAAAAGACGAGCATGCTTCAAGCTGTTAGGTTGAACAGTTGCAAAGTGAAATAATGCTCAATATTAAGGTTCAGAGTGAAAGTCTGACAGAAATATGAATATGAGGAAGGAGAATCCCTTCACACCTTGCCTTTACTAAATCCAGACATTTTATTTATTGATTGAAGTCCTGTTTAACTTGGCATAGAAAAAGATACACCTGGAACCTTCCTATATTCATTATGAATCTCACAGACCATCTCAAGTTTATTTTCAGTGTTCCTTCTCCTACCGGTAGATGCCTGCTCAGCTTAATAAAAAATGAAAAATCTAGGTACACAGATAATACCAGTAGTAATGTAATAAGTTCAGTTTGATGCAGTCACCAAATATTTCTGGTGATTCTGAACTGTTTCACCACCCCCTGTGAAGTTTGCAAAGTTGAATTCTGTGAGATTTCCTCACTTTTGACATGCAAGGTGTTTTTTTTTTTTTTAATAGTCAAATGGCAACTGTAAGTTAAGATGGTGCTGAAGAATTGAGAACAGAGTGTGTTAGTACTCATGGTTCAAGGGTGACAGCGCTAGGTACTCATTATGGTTCAAGGGTGATATTCCGCTCAGTCCTATCTGCTGAAGTATTTGGTTTTCATTGATTCTAAAGCCTCCCAGCAGAAAGCGCTAGAACTCTGCAGGTGGAGCTGGTAGTGCCCTGACAAAGCACAGTGAAAGAGAGCATGCTGCAGGTTAGTGCCCTAACAAAGCAAAGTGAAAGAGAGCATGCTGCATGTTAGTGCCCTAACAAAGCAAAGTGAAAGAGAGCATGCTGCAGGTTAGTGCCCTAACAAAGCAAAGTGAAAGAGTGCATGCTGCAGGTTAGTGCCCTAACAAAGCAAAGTGAAAGAGTGCATGCTGCAGGTTAGTGCCCTAACAAAGCAAAGTGAAAGAGTGCATGCTGCAGGTTAGTGCCCTGACAGCAGAGTGAAACAGAACATACAGCATCCCTGAATCTCAGAACTCCTGACAGTGAAGCCTGGCCCAGCCTTTTGGCTCCTCTGGCACCTTGCGATTTTCCCGTGGGAGCTATTAGCTGAGATGAAAGCAGTTTAATGGTGTTGACTGCAGAGTGAAACATTAGCCCTTTGTCGGCAGCCCAGGTCAGCCCCCCTCTGCACATGTCCTCCCTATGTGGAACAGCCAGCTGCTGAGAGACATGCAACCCGAGCCTCCATTGCACACAGGAGGGAGCCATTCCAGTCTCTGCAGCCCCACGATTTACCACGCTTTACTGTTAGACAGCTACAGTGAAGTGCGCCTCAGCATTAACCACTAGGACTGCTTCCCAGTCCTGTAATCCTAACCTGGTACTGCAATTCTTCATCTTCTCCCAGCCTCTAAGTGCCTAAGCTCTAAAGATCTGGTCACTCTGCCTCCTGGTCAGGTTCCACATTGTCATCATTCACTACACGACTTTTAAAAACTGTTTTAAATACTGGATATCTAGCAAAAAAGCCAACAAAAAAACATTAACTTTATATAATTTTTGTAGAATAAGCAATTTTTTTTTTTTTAAATATAGCGATTTAGTAGGATCAATCACCATAGAAGGATGACTTCATTTGATCTTTATGCTTTTTTTAGACTCCAATTTTTTAAATAGACTTCAGTAGACAATCTGTATTTAGAGTACAAAGTCATTTTCAGGAGAAGTGATTTGGAGTAGTGTAAGGACTTGACGTACTGTAGCCTTACCAAAGCTCCTAAAAATAATTACAGTGTGTTTCTGATTTTATTGACGTGTCATAGGGTTTAAAAAAAAAAAAAAAAACATTTCAAAAGTATTACGAAACTTGATGATCTGATGATGTTTGTTCCCTGGTATCCAGCAGTTCAGCAGTTGGCAAGCCTGGTGTTTTTGCACTACAACTATCGCCCCCTACCAGGATCACAATGCTTTTAACATAGTTGGGCATCTGTGTGAACGGCCATGCTCCCCACTGCGAGAATTCGCAACAGCCTCAACCTGTCAGCCTGCCTAGAAATTTATAACCCAGCTCCATCCCCTTAATCCCTCGTGAGAAGAGAACAGTCAGGACGAGTCCCTCTCTCTCAGAGCCTCGGGCCCCACAATCCAAACCCAGCGGCTCAGCTAGCTACGTGTTTCTTCTTTTATTAACGGGGTGACAACAAAATGCTTCCCTGTATGCGATGAAGGGAATGTAACACCTGAAAATCCACAAATTTGTTTCTTTTGGATTTTTTTTAAGGTGGTTCAGAATTTTCTGTAAAGTCTCTATCCGGTGGTGACAGCACTCATGAACTTGTAGGCAGGCAACAGTGTTACAGATAAATCGAGATGCAGGGATTGATTTACACAGGTAAATAAAGTATATGCAGTAAATTCCAGTTTTTATTGGGTACAGAGTGGGCGGGCCATTTGTTTTGCATTATAAAATCCAATGAGGGAGTATACAAAGCGATAATAAAGTCATGGCTCTCATAAACTGGATCTAATGCAGTTATATGAAGCCATGACACATGCATAGGCAGTTAAATAACACAGTGACATTCACACCCCAGTGACATCGCTTTTCATGGAATGCAAACAAAAGATGACAGACTGCAAACTCTCAAATACCTTCAAAGGAATACAAAGCCAACTCCCATATTTCTGTTAATATTCTTGCAGACTTTCTGCATTCCACAGGACAGGTCTTTGCCCTAGTTCATAAATTTTGTTTAAAAAAAAACAAAAAAAATTTAATTCAAAATTTGTATCATTTCATAACAACATTAGTTGTTGCTGAATCTCATTCGTTATCTTGTTCTGAAAGCAATGACTAGATGTTGCACAGCATAAACAGGATTGATTCAGGATACCTATTATATATAATCTCAACATTCCTGTAAGAAAAAGATCTCCTTTTCCCTGGCCATAAAGGCAACATTTATAGCATTGCCTCACCCTGTAAATATTCTCAGCACATTTTCACATTACTTTTATACGTGCCCCCAATTACAGAGGCCTGCAGACTATAAACTTTTATTTAATAAAGACATTTTTTTCTGTTTTTGCTTTGATCTGGGACTCATGAGAGGAGTCTTTGCAAGGATTTGGAAATTTAACAAGAACTCCAAACCCTGCAGCCTGAAACAAAGGACAGCCTCACCACCCTCCCCTACTCTGCTAACACTAGTCCTGCTTCGAAGGTCTGCATGAGTGAGAAAGAAGCACGCTGCTGTTCATTAGGGTTGAGCATTGCTCCAGTATTTACAGTATTTCAGTGTGCGTGAGGATGCAGTGACAGTGGTGGAGACCAGGAAATGGAGAGATTTTGTAGACGTTACAGAACATGATGGGAGAGTTGGAGGGCTGGTAAGTTCAGTAGACAAGCATTTTGGTTAGTAGCAGTGTATTGCAGTTCTGGAATTAAGTTAGTATTATTTTAATTCCAATTACTTTTGAGGTCAATAGCAAGATGAAAACTGAGTTGTCTTGTGCTTGTGATGGGTGTGTGGAATTGAGTTGGAGAGCTGAGTTTAGCTACAAAAGTGCCAATCCCCCAACCCCTTTGCACCTGCCTTCACTGCATCCAGGTTTTGTTCTTTGATTGAAGCTCTGTGTAACTTGGCAGCAAAGGAGATGCATCTGGAGTCTTGTGCTCATATGCCATTAAAGCCAGATGTTGTGAGGCTGGCAGTTATCAGCATTGTCAGTATTTTTATATAGGTATGTATTGCTACAAGCAACATTTCCTCCATAGCCATCACGCCTACCTGAAATGGTGTCTGAAACCAGCTATAAGGTAGTGCGGCCTAGCGGTAAGAGTTACGAGACTCTGAGACCTTTTTCAAGGTCTATTAGTTAAAGCTGTCACTGTTATTTTGGGATATCAGTGTGATCTGGGGTGACACCAAAGCCACAGTATAAACACAAGAGACATTTTTAACAACAGACGACTTTATAACCTAATGGCTGTGAAAGCATTATTAAGTAGTAATAGTTGTGGTGGCATTTGTTATAAAGCTCAAATGCTTTTTTTGGTAGCCTGGGACTGTAAGTCTAAAAGGGTTACCACCCAGCTTTGGGTGGCCAGGTCCCTTCTCTTCCCAATAACCAGCTTTATTTTATACCAGAATCCATAAACACTATTAAGCTGTAAATTAGCTAAAAAGGTGCTTTTAAAAAGAAGCCCATAAACGCTGCCATATGCAGGATTGCATGGGAACTTCCTGATGGAAACATGTTTATCTGAACGGCTCAATTAGGTGTTGAAGCTGGGAACTGCTGAGTGAGAGAGAGAGTCAGAGAGAGAGAGAGAGAGAGAGAGAGAGAGAGAGAGAGAGAGAGAGAGAGAGAGACTTCACTGCCAGCTGATCACTTCATTTCTTTATTAAATATTGCCTGTCAGACCGGCATATTTATATGTTCATCTTAACAGGCCCTGTTCTTAAAGCTTTGGTTATATGAAGAATACCTGCTTTAATGCAACAAATAAACAGCTTGAAATAAAAAATTTAAAAAAAACTGTCTTCTGTTGCTAACATTTAGACAGTCTAGAACAGTTTCATGGTCTGATGTCTTGTTTCCAGCTGCCTTTGGGATTGAATTGAAACCCGTTGGAAATTCATTCCTTTTGCTTCCATCAGTCATCAGACCGAAATCAACATGCTTTGAACTGGGAGTCTGACAGTTTGAAATCCAAACTGATGGAACTCTGATAGAACTTGATGATCAGTTTATTCTGGATTGCCCGTTAGTAATCAGTTCTAGGCTTGCCCGTAAATCTGTTGTAGATGACTGAGCAGTGAAACAAACATACGATTTTCATGTCTTGAAAATGTATCTGTTTCGATGTTTAGTTTTGAAAAACTGAGGGACTGTGTAATTGCAGTTATAGAAACTAACTGTGTGAGTAGCTGTTAGACTGTATACCTCTGAGATACAGCAGCAAGAGAATAGTGTAGTCAGACCAGCTGGCCTCCTGCCATTCGACAAGCTCCTGGATTATGGGCCTTTTTAGGGAAAATATTTTCCCTGGCTCTGTTCTCTCAGCAGTGTAGCTGTACATCTCCGCGATTCCTTTGGTCAAATTAGGAAGAATAGTTGCTGAGCTGTGAAACAGCCATTGAATTGGATGGATTACAGTGTAAAGCCATTTAATCTATTCCACAAAGCAAACTGGATTGTATCACACAATAAATAAGTAATTTCTGTTTCTAAGATTCGTTCAGATCAAGAAAGATCATTAAGGGCTTACACTGCTTTATTATTATTATTATTATTATTAACTCCTGTAGAACTAGAGTGGAACTGAGTGCTCCTTGCACTATAAATCCAGCAGACTGGCAATTGTTCAGTGCATGTTCAACACCTGTTATAATTTAGGGTTGTCCTCAAATTAGCGTAAACTTTTTTATATTAATATATATATATATATATATATATATATACATATATATATATATATATATATCCTGCATGTATTCAGCTTTGCAAACGGTATAAAACTAACCATTAGACTAGAACCCAAAACTATCCCTATTTCTTACCTTATGTGAAGGTGTTTATTTCAGGGGATATGCTGCAGAGACCCACTGAGATGCAACATTTGATTCATGGGGAAGCCTAGGTGCCATGTATAGGATTGAAGAATGATGTGTGCAGTGAGAGGTGCGGTCTTGTTGCTATCTGACCGTCAGTGAGCCGGGACGAGTAGTTTGCTCACAGACCTGAGAACTCTGTGAACTGCGTTGAGAGTTGATTTGCTGATAAGTATGATAAGGAAGGTGTTCACTTCTATACCTTCCTGTATAAATGACAGCTCTCTCCTGTCACACCTGTTTCCCAAGGACAGCAGGCATTCGCTTTACAATCGCTTAAAGCACAATAAAAGCAAGTTCTATGCTCAATCAACAGATAGAAAGATAAACTACAAAACAATAGTTATAGTAGCTTTAAAATAGTAACAATTCATTATACAACTGTGAACTAGATATGTTGTTGCCTGCAGTGTGTGGTTATTTAATATTACATTGAATGCCAAAAAGTGTCTTATCTTTATCACAGATGTTGCTTGTTTTGCTAGTTACACATTTTTTAAAGCAGTTATAAGGAGAGTGGCACAGTGATTAAAATGCAATTCTTGGTATGTTAACTGTTTTGTTGATGTGAAGGTTGGTGGACTGATGAATGTGCTGAATTCCATGACCTATCTCCACATAATTTGTAAGCTTATGTTTTAAAATCAGGGCTCATTGAATTTTTGGCACATTTTCTTTGCTGTTTTTGGTTGTGCAGCGGAATGTTTGTGACATATCCTTCTACAGTATGTCTGAAGGTTTGCTTTAGTAGCAGCATTTAACTTGGAAACAGCATCGGTCACAAAGCAGCATTGTATTTTTTTTATTATTAAATTCACCGCTAAATTGAGATCCCAAAACTCATTCCACAGACTTCTTTCCAAGTCAGATGAGAAGAACAGATGGCTATCTGCATTTTGTATTGCCTTGATACAATAATGCTGATGTGTCCATCCACAGGACGGATCTGACTTGGGCACATTTTCCTCACCATGCTATAAATCTCCTAGAGTTCGCTGGCAAATCCCCCCTCCCAGACAGGGGCAGTATAATAAAGATCTCAGCAGTGGGGGTTGAAGGCCATGCAGGATTAGCTGAGGAGAACTCAGTGGGGAGGTTGGAAAGCAGCATGTCTGTGCATCCAAGCTGTGTTATAGTGCCAGCCGGCTCAGTGAGGTACCACTCAAGGTACTAACTGTTGCTTCTTTGCAGTCGATGATACCATTGTAGGTTCATTTGAAAATAACAAAGCCTTATGTGAATATTTTATATATAGGTCTGTCCTGGCACACACACATATATATATATATATATATATATATATATATATATATATATATATATATTCAAACAAGAAATCTTTAGATCTCCATCAAACAAGTTACAGTGAGCTTCAAACTCAAATATCTTGTCATTGCTGGCAATGCTTGTGTCGATAAAAGCCCCACTCAGAATTCTTGAGGTACTGCTAATTGTATTTTAATTGTAATGGTATTCATTTTTCTTGTAGGATTACTGGCTGTCGCTGCTCTTCAAGCACTTGGTGGGTCCCCGGGTCCTTGCCGTGCACGTCGCTGGTCTGCAGAGGAAACCCCGTCCTGGCAGAGTCATCCGGGACAAACTGCGCATCTACGCACATTGTACCAGCTTCCAAAAGTGAGTTCCACCCAGATCAGCAAGCACCCGCCAAGGACACGAGGGTGTACAGACCTGTACCTCTTTGTAGAGTTTTACACACCGTATATAATCTTGCTTTTAGTTTTAGTACGTACTGTATACCACACTTACACTTAGAGAACCATTTATCCAAGTGTGATGAAACGTAGTTACAATGTTATTTACCACAAGTAATCGAGAATCACCTTCTGGTTATATATGCAACCTTACAGCGTGTACATTTGTACATTTTTACGATGTATTTGCCGCTAGCTGTAATTTAGTCTTTATAGTAGCGGCAGGGGTGTATGTTATCAAATACTTGTTCAATTTGTGGTTGACAGAAATAGTTTCTGGTCCTAGGCTGCTTGTGGTCTGTAGTAATATACCCAATCACCCTTTGCAAATGGGTCACCTTGTTTACAAAAATGAACTTTCTATATAGTAAATAAGGGAACAAGCCTCTTAGGGCATGATCACGGGTTTATTTCTTCAGGAACAGTAACCTCTGTTTCTAAGGGACGTATGGGACATCTGGTAAGCGAACCCAATGAGCAAAGGGTAAATGTATAACTCCCTTTCTGACAATAATAAAGATATATAAATACCAAACTTCAGACACCCAATCTTTCAGAGAGCAGAGTCATAAAAGTTAACGAGTATCAATTATCAAGCGCGCTGGGGCCCTTTTTTTAATGTGAAAGAGCCGCTGAAAGGTGCCTGGGACCTTCATCCCATCTCAGATACGTTTGGACTGCAGGATGAACAATACAGGTCTGTCCTGTGACAAGATAAAAAGTGCCATCATACCCTTTGAAGGCAGTTATCATTTAACCCAGTCGATATTTACCGACCCCAGGGTTTTCAACACCAGAATAGATTTACTCTCCACTCCCCGCCTTGAGAGAAACTCTCGATTTCAGACAGGGCCACCTTCCTCACTGCATTCTTTTACACAAGTTCCTTTATTGATTTCTGTTTTACAGAACTGTTATAAAACATGTGTGAAAGCTAGAAATATAATCTATGATACTGTCATTCCCCTTCATGACTAGCAAGCAATTCCTAAATCTCAAAACAAGTGCTGCTGTTTAGAACCTGTTTGCTGAATTCCTGTGCGTATTCAAGTTTGGATCCCTCCCTGCTCCGATAAGAAAATCGGAATGTCTACACACTCTAGCAGATTTCTGTGTACAGCTATGGCCAAAAGGTATGCATCGCCCTATTGAATTGACTAATCTTGCTTCATAAAGTCGAATGAAACTCGCTGAATAATGTTATGTTAACATATTGAATTACATACAAAAAACAGACAACTGTTATGGCTTGAAATATAATTTCATAGTTTCATTGATTACATGATATTTAACAAAAGACGCAAATTATGTTCCTATACTTTTTTTTTTTTTGGGTGGGTCTCAATCTAAAATTCAAGGTGGTGCAAAACGTTTGGTCATAGCTGTATACTGAGTGACAATAACAGGGTACAGCTGGAGGCTCCTGTTAAAGGATGCAAGAGTTCTGGAGGTTTGCAGTCTAAAGAAATATTTCTTGGTGTGATTGGAAAAAGAGTGAATGGTGTATAGAAGAGGGCAGGGAGTTTTCAAGAGCAGCTCAAGATTGGGTATAAAGCTTTGGTCCCCTTGCCCACACGCTATCACTCACCCTTAAAATAGGAGATACAGAGGCATAGAAACCCTTTCAAGATACCAGTAGCAAAAGTTAAAAGAACTACATCTTACACCAACCCACCACCTACAAATACAATAAAATCATGAAGCAAAGAAAACAGGATGCCTGCTTTTATTTAAAACCTGATTTATTAAACTGTAAAACATGGAATTCCTATGTACATTTACCCACTGTCACTTAAATGTTAAGTTCAAGTTTAAATGTAATTCCTGAATTGAGAGGTTGAAACGCTTTCCACCCCAAACTCCTGTTTTTCCTCCCTCCAGTCACAATTATGTGCGAGGATCCATAACTCTCTATATTATCAACCTACACCGATCAAGAAAGAAAATTAAACTGGTCGGAACTCTCCGAGGCAAAGCAGTGCATCAGTACCTGCTACAGCCCTATGGCATAGAAGGATTGCAGGCAAAGTAAGTATGGGATCCACCAAATTCTCCTACTGTTAGAGTTTATTAAGAATAAGCATTACCCCCAACATAAATGTGTTTCTGGAAACTGTACTAAATTACCAATATAAAATTAAGAATAAGCACCCTTTTTTTTCAGATTTTCTTAATAAAAGAATTAGAACATAATGTGACACTTTCCAACAGTCTTATAATTTTATTCATGTGATATGTATAGTGGATTTCATTATATCCATGGCTTCACTTACGTAATGCTATGCTTATATACTATATACTAGAGTTTTTCTGGGAGTTCTGTATCTCATCCATGTAGGGGCATCCCTTTAAACTGAACATTGGGGAAGATATGAAGAGGGTTTTGATAATGTTGAAAGGCAGCGGATTCACGGGTGGCAGAGGGCCATCATTTTGTGGAGAAATTGCCTAAAGCCCTGGCACCAGTAGTGGTGAGATAGATGGGAGAGCAGCCAAACACCAGCTTCAGAAAACCTAAGAGCATGTATGTCTGGGAATTTAGGGGATAAGCAAGCAAATTACCCAGATAACTCGGCTCTAAACTATTAATGGTTCTGTCAGTCAGTTTACAAACAGGTTAGGAAGAGCTTAATGCAAAGCATTAGGACTGGGACAGACCTACACTCAAATCTGTGTAATAAGAAAAAGTGAAATTCTCACTCTCTACTTCATATAACATCACCTATAACTTTGAAAACTCAATCAAAAGCTATATCGAAACTTCATTAAAAAAAAATTGACAAGGTTTGAACATGGATATGAATGTTGAAACATGGGGTCTTAAACCCTGATTTCTTATCCAATAATACACTGGACTCATTGCAGCTCCCAATGTGGGATAAAAAAGCCAAGTGTAAACAAGGTTAGAGAGTACATTATTGAATACAGTTGTTTAAAGTATTGGGCTGCCAGCTTCAGTTGATCATAATTTGTGGCTATGCACTTAGAATTGAGTTTAATCCATAAGGGCTAAGTATAAGGAATAAACTACCCGGCTTTAGACTCCAGGGCTGTATCGCATTTCATAGGTATTGAAAAAAAACTACCCAGGTTACCACAACTTGGCAGACCTTTTCCATTTCTAATCAGCTGAGAAAAAGCGATATGACATTTTTTCTCAAGGAACGTAAACAAAGTTGGATTTCTGGATTGTCAGATTATTGACGCGTTGATAAAACAAATAGGAGGGTATTTTAAACAAATAACCTCAGAGGTAAAAAAAAAACAAAAAACTGCTTGATATAAAGTTTATTTGTTCTGGAAGAATCTCAGGAACAGGGATGGGAAAATTGGAAAGGACAACGTGGAAGATCTTTTCATGTTGTCCAGTTCAGATGTTTATGTTGCAGTTTAATTTAACAATGACTTGAGGAACAGATTGACAGGGATATCAAATAAAACTGCTCATTGCAATTTCTATCAGTGTTCTGCATGATCAAGGCCACTTTAAGATGAGTTGGACATGAAACATAAGAAGGTCAGAAGAACTTGCAGCCACAACCTTATCCTACCCTCCAACAAACACTGGGACATATACTACTCGTGAACATAAGACCCATGAGAATCAAAATACCCATAGGCTTGGTCTCTGGAGATCAATTTTGTCAGACAGTTTGAAAATGGTTCGAATAAATGTCAGTATTGAGTACAGGCTCCCCTGTGGACAGGAGCATGCTTTTAATAAGCAGCAGATGGCAACTTGGGGGATCCTGTCCCATTCTTCAGTTAGTGCAACATCAAGCTTTCTGATGTAATTGGAGGGTACAGAGCTAATGAACACAACATCCTACAAAACCCCAAAGGTGTTCTCTTGGATTCATGAGACCTTCTTGGTGGCTTCTCCATAGCCTCTGTTGTACCAAGATAATCCATGACAATCCTGGCAGTTTAACAACAGGCTTTATCTTGCATCAGGACAAACTCAGGAATGAATGCACCAGCAAATGTTATTACAGGGTCTAAGGCTGTGTCTAGGTACCGTCGGGATGTTCATGTTCATCAATGTTGTATAGAGTAAATTGTTATCCTCAGGCTCTTCAAACTGAAATATGTCAATCTTTATTGGATAGATGAAATCTTGAGTCATCAGTGATCCAAACAGGTTCCCAATGACAGAGCTGCCAGCGCTAGTGATCTGGGTAGTATTCAAGACAGTATATTCAGTGTTGTGGAGTCAGTTGTAGATCTGCAGCTTGTCATTTTTACATCACATCAGACTCATTTAATCTGGTTCTTGCAGTTTGCTCTCATGGTGACTTATGTTGCTGTCCTGAAGTTGATATTGAGCCCATGTGTGATGGATTGCTCACTGCTATGTTGTGTAGATATTGGTCAATGTGTTGTGGGGTTGACCTCCCATGACCTTGTCCAGGACGTGTAGCATACAACCTGTGGTTTGATAACATGCCGACACTCTGCAAACAACAGAAGGGGACAGTGAATTGACCAGCAACACATCTACCCCAAATTCCAGCATTTGAACAGCCCTGGAAGTCCGGACTTCAGTCACAAATCTTTGTGTGGCTCATTAGAAGGCATGATTGTAAGCCAACCACAAAAACAATGTTTGCTCCGTTCATTTTCTGGAGAAGTGGCATATTGGAGGCTAAAGTTCCTGAGGTCTAATCTTACTTAGCCAATGTGCTTGACAGTTTCTAACATCGAAGCTCTAAACCTGAATTGAGCTCATATATTATTCCTGTATGATTATCATCTGATGTGGCCTTCGAACTGCTGAAATGTGATTACAGTGTAATTATTGAACCTGTAACCTTTAGAGGAGAAGGGCCCCTTTTCTGTTTAAGTCTTTGAAAGATTTAATTCACGGAGGAGAATGCTAGAGTAAGTTTTATTAAGAATTTACTAGTACCAGATGTAATATTAACTTGGCACCCAAGGCTAAAAACTGATAAAAACGAATTACATTCAGTGTATGTCTGAAGACCTGTGTGTGTATGTGGGCAGGTATTACTATCGATGTGCGAACAAAATTTAGAAAGGTGCCCATATATTTAGTTTGTTGTCGACTTTCACCCTGTGTGTAGTTTTGTCTGACTGGAGTTAGAAATAGTAAATAAAAATATAGTGATAGTCAATGAGAAGTCCCCACAAATATAGGACTGCGTGTGTGTGTGTGTGTGTCTGGGATTATTCAGAACTCTTAACTGTACAAGAAGAGTTTTGTCAAATGGGGTTGTTTTTTTGAACAATAACCCTGCATGATATTAAACTAATTTAGGACCACAGCAACTATTTAATGAAACTACAATCTTCTCTAAAACAAATCTCCACAATGGGCACAGTGACCCCTAACAGATTGACGTCTCAGCCTGTTAAATTAAATGCAAAACACAAGCATAGCATCAGAGATGGACGTCTTACGGTTCAGCTAAAGAGCTAGGTCCGCAGTAACACGCTTACATTCATCTCACTGTGTCTTTTGGTGAGAGTGTCTCATGTTTGCTAATATCTGCTGAAGACTCCTGTCAACACAAGAAAGTCTTGTACCTTCACAACTGTTAATATGCAGATTCAATAACCCAGATATGTTCCACATGTTCTAAGCATGTATTTCACTGAAATACAGAGATTGAAGAGGCTCTCCAGCTCTGTCACTCTTAATGAGCTTCAAAGTAGTGAGAAATCCATATCCATATATCCATATTTCATGTCTCTAATAACTCTTTTGATTCATTACATTCATTTTGATGTGTAATATTGCCAAACATGGTCCAAGTTTTACTTGTCTCTGGCTTTTTTATCCGGTCAAGGAAATTCTGAACACATGGAAACATAATTTACATTAGAAATCACATCAAAATGCAAACTCTTCTTAATACCTAGCACTAAGTATTGTACGATGATACTTAAACAAAGTAACTGCTGTACAGTCTCAGTCCAGCAACTGTGAAATAGCTGTGAAATCTGAATGCGCTTGACTCGGCAGCTTTATATTAGACGTCAGCTTAAATCCATGTCTTGCTTGGATTTAGTATTGAGTGGTCCTCCTTTTACCATCAATATCACTTTGGACTAGACGGGCAATCTAGGGGAATCTAATCACTTCCTCTGCAGTGCGGTCCACTTCTTGTCTATGGTTGTTTTCTTTGGTATGGCCATCCACTAGAATGTCATTGAATTATTGCTGATGTCAGTTCCACACCTGTGGCTTTCCTTGATAAATAACCTTCATTGAGTCTTGCAGGATGTTCGTGAATACAAACATTTCTTCTTTTTGCTATGGTACGCTTGCTACAAGAAAAATGAATAAATGCTAACCTCCAACATTTCAGATTTAAACATGGAGACAGGCTAATCTAAAATGAGGCACGCCACCCTAAGCCTGTGATATATCAGCTGCAGATGGCTGTGGGAGTGATAAGACGGTAATCAGTGTTTAGTCCCATGTCTTACCTCTCAGCTCCAGGTGATTAAATGCTTGTTTAGTGACTACTTTGAATAACAATCAGTATGAAATAACAGAAAGGATTTGGCAGCTTCAGACTGTGGAGCAATATAACCTGGGAAACAAGCAGGAAATATGTGGCATCATCCTGCTTCTGCTCACACACACATACCTTATTACCTTCAGCAAACCTACATAAACACTTTTCTGGAAGAACATCCACTAACTCTGTTTCCATTTAAACAGTACATGTCTTTTGGAACTAGATCGCAAGGCTGCATACGTTCGGTCAGAAGCGTATTATGGCTAATCTGGGCAGGTCCCTGCTCCCTTTGGGTAGCTTTGTTAATGGGGCAATCACTAGCGAAGCACATACAGTATGAGATGGGTTAGGACTGGTTGCTGCAGTTTCGATTTGTGATTTATATCAAGGAGGAGGAAGCTTAGGATAAGACTTATACCAAAGCCAGGTAAGCAGATAGGGAGAGAGAAGTACGCAGGCAGCGAGAAACATCAAGACTAGCGCTACAAGACTGCTATTCCTGTGCCCTGTTAATAAAAGTGCAGGGGGTGAAACGTGACTGGTTGAAACTGGGAAAATCATTTCTATCTTTATCTTTTCTAACAAAGTTACAGGCCGGCTCCCTGTGAGATTTGTTTAATCTGTCTTTACCAGCCAGGAATTTCTGGCCCTTTTAAAAGTCCAAGCAACCACTTCCTGCTGGGGTACCTGTGAACCGGAACCCTAACGCTAGAGGAACAGCATCCCCAACAAAATGGGCTCAGGGTTCAAGTATCAAGGTTTTCATTCCAAAGTGCAATTTGCATCATTTTTTGGGAAGCATCACAAAAAGTTAAGTTATGAAAAAAAGTATATTGACACACCTTGACCCTCGCCACCATAAAGTACAGTTGAAGTTGTGAGCTCAGTGGTTTCTGTCAGAACCTGTTTTGTCCTGGATTGATTTGTGGCTTGAAAATCTTATGGGGTGGTTAAGAGTGGCTCCTTAAATTGCAAATAAATGGCTATACAATGGTAATGTTATTAATTACTTATACTTCTGAAACGCTCCTTGTCATATATGTGACAACACCACCCTCTAGTGAGCAAACTTTTATATTGCAAGCAGATTTCTGTCTTAAAGGTAGTGACACTAGCAGAGATAGTGAGGCCTGTTCATTTTAAGCTAATTAAAAATGTATATTATTAAAGGTTTCCAAAGGCATTTTCATGTTCTTGACACACATCCCTAAAAAAAAACCAAAATCTGTGGATGACTTGTTCTTTATAGAATTCAGTGTCTACATTCACCAAGATTTGTATTTATTTTAAGTGGAAAAGCAGAGATAGAAGTCTGGGGTTTAGGGAAATTGATGCCCTAAATCCTACAGAGTTGTGTCTTTCCCCAGATTCCAAGCACCTAGTTATGTTTTATTGATTCGGAGTTTAAACAAAGACTTGTTTATGTTTCTAATAAAAAACAGCTTGTTTCTGCTCCCTGCCCCTCAGGTCTGTCCAGCTAAACGGAGAGCCTCTCAAGATGTTGGACGATGAAACTTTCCCACAGTTAAAGCCCAAGATACTGCGCTCTGGACGCACAATCGTCATGCCGCCAATGACAATCGGTTTCTACGTGGTCAAGAACGTCAACGCATACGCCTGCCGCTATAGATAGCTGCAACCCTGCCACCCCCCATTCCGAGACTTGAATTCACACACCATTCTCCGTAATCCTTCCTGCTTACCCAGGGGAATATTCCTTTAATCAGTCAAGCAAGGTGTCATCTATGGGTCACTTTCACTTATGCTGCGTTCAATCACAGGCCTTTCAGTGAAACCAGCCTCTGTAAAGAGCTTTACAGTGAGCTAGCATACCAAATTCACAGCAGTTTCATTACAAATGATGACTTTTGATGTCCCCATTTCCTATTTGTCCGTGACAACAGGTCACTGGGTGAAAACACTTCAGGGTGATAAAATGCAGTGTAAAAACAGGTTATGTGCGGGTAATAAACCAACAGATATCACTGTAAGGCTACTGAAAGGACGGGTGCCTGGGGCAGAATCAGTAATCCTTAACGACAGCAGCCAAGACCTTGTAGATCTGCTCAAAGAATATTGCTCTCGGCAAGGTGGATGTCTTATCATATTTTCACTGACCACACACACTGACATGCACACACGCATGCACACATACACACACAATTTTCATTGAGGGTGCATGTGATTTGTATGTGCACAAATTCCTTACAAAATCTCTTTATGGAGGGAAGCAGAGTCGCAAGTTTCCTGCTGAGTGTGGTTCGAAACCAATAACAAAAAAAAAACAGCTTTGTTTCAAGTTTTGCAGTATGAAGAGAAGCATGACCGCATTCTGTCTGGGTTTGACCTCTGTGCTTCTCTGTCGCACACACTCTCTCACACGCACAGCTTCTCTGGGACATTAGCAGGACGTTCAGTTCTGGAATTCTAGACAACAATGTGTTCTCCATTCACAGGACCTGTGTGGATTTGGCAGGAGTGGCTGATAGGATTAGCTCAACCACAGGAAAGGCAATCCTCTGCACAGCCAAGTTATGCTGCTTTCCCTTCTCTTAATATGCAATGCTATAAATCTCAAACTTTCCTTGCAACATAGCCATGTCACTGTATACATCTGGCACTATTTAAATAGTTGCAAAATCTGTATAAACAAAAAGATGATATGTTTTGTGATACAATCTTAATAGAAGACGTATGCACTGTGCTGTATAACAGTTAGAACCCAAGTGGTTTAGTTGAACTCCCCATTGTTTGCAGATTGTAGGAACACACTGCGGCACATTTTCCCTCTAATGCAGCTCTGCGTGAAGTTTTCTGCATACCTGGGCTCAATCTTAAAAGAGAAATGGGAGAAGATTGGAAAACAATGCTGAGAAGAGATACTGTAAGGGCATGGGAGGCCATCATCTGTATGCTGTAGGGTAAAGACGCTCATACTTCAGCAGTTAAAAAAAGAACTTACAAATATATACTATGCTGTAATAGGCAAGAGGTGATTTCATGTGTAAATGTTTTAGAGGGTATTTGAGAGTCAGTGTGGTCTAATGGTTCTAGCTGAGGGAATGGGAGGCAGTATCTAATAGTGAGATGGGCAGCCAGCCAGTGTTTTTGAATGGTTGGGTGTGAGGGACAGTGATCAGTTTAGCTCAGCAGTTAAAAAGACAGCGGCTCAAGCTAGTGGGCTCACTTTTTTTTGAATCCTAGTGGGATTACTTATTTTGCTCCATTAATGTTGTAAATGATCTTTCTTAAATTATATTTTCAGAACCAAAAACATAAAAAAAACTATATACTGTATATATTCTATAGATATATGCGTTAACCCTTTCAGTCCGAGCAGGTCCTGCCTCATTTCAGTGCCGTATGTTAGCATATTCCATCCAAAAATCACGTTGGGATTGCTAGGTCCTGTTCTAATGTACACTCAATAAGGGAGTTTCTTCTTTAGCTCAACAAAAGTAATTCAGGAGTGAAAGGGTTCAATTTAAAACAGCACAACAGAACCCATCTTGAAAAGGAATGCATTTGTAAGTGCGCGGTTCGCCCATCTTACAACTCACAATCAACAATGGAACCATGGCAGGTGCAGTGGTTCTCAAAGAAGGTCATCTCTAGCAGGGAGAATGGTGATGTACTGTAGATTGCTTTACATGTTGTTTTCCAGTCAGTAAGAGACACTAATCTGCTGGCATGCTGTTGGTTTACTATGTCTGTAAAAGCTATTTGTTCCCAATATAAGTCCTTTTTTTCAGAATGTGTTTGAATTGTTTATGTGGAGTTGTTCATATTTTCTTTTTGAAGAAAATTATTTTATTTCGGAAAATTCTAAGACTGACCACTATTTTTGTGTTTTGTGTTTTTATGCAGCAATAAAATAAACAAATACAATTTAAAAAATATTGTGTCCATATGGTGTATGTATCGTTATAGTAAAATAATACACTACTTATATAAATTGTGCACGTGATATCAGTAATGTACTGTCACAAAGTACCTTAAAAGGAATCTTTAGTAGGCAGCCTGGCTGAGTTTGGAGTCAAATATCCTGATTTCAAAACCTCAGCTCAGCCTCTGGTTTAGCTGTTATGTTTATAATGGATTAAGGGATTCATTATGTCTTGATTACATTAAATGTGCTGATCTCAACTCTGTACGGTGACCTTGGGATGAGTCTGAGGAGGGACGCTATCTCTTCTTGTCTGAGTCCCACCCTTAATCCAGAGAAACTAGTTGGAGTGGAGAAAGGGCATCTCAGCAACTGGGGAAAAAAAGAGAAAATTAATCTCTGCTGCTTGGGTATTAGATAACCTAGAAGCAACAGCATAGTCAAACTGGCACATTTAATCAAATGCATATTGTAGCAAAGAAAATGTATTTCTTCATGTATTTAATGTTTTTCACATTATTTATACAAAACACACATTGCATTATTTTATCAAGTCAACAACTTTACATGATCAAAACGAAGGCATACAAAGATCATACATTAAGAGGTTTTCACTGTACTGGATATATAATCACAAGCAACATGTAAAGCTATCGTATTAGGAGACACATACAATGTAACATACCAGTAGCTGGCTTGTTGCCTTCTCCTCCCACCTCTCTGGCCAGTCAATGTGTAGCACAAGCCTTGGGAACTCGGTGATAATCAAGCCCACAAGAGAGACACTAGTTAGAGAAGACAGTGTGCCATTCGTGTTTTATTAAATGCCGCAAAGTTTGCTTTCTGAGACCCAGGGGTGATCAATCTCTCCCGACATGTTTTTTCACTGATTTATAACTTATCTTTTAATGATACACTGAGATGTGAAGAGCAAGCTGTTTTCAGGCATGCACACTGTTCATGGTGGCTGAGCAGCTCTGTATATCAACCCAGATACAAAGCCTGTCACCTTTTTTATTCAGCTATGTGATTCCAGCACAATGGATCAATTTACTACATTTTTCCCTAAGCACAAAACATGCACCACACTTGTCCTCAAAAGGAAATTAAACTGATATTATATAAAAACATTTTTAATAACAAACCATTGTGTTAATCCATGTTAAATGTGTAATGTCCTGTGCGTTTATTACTAGATTTAAAAATGTCTGGATATGTTAGAATCACTTGAATTCTGTTCATTTACACTCCCACTGAGGGCCACACATTGTCTTTGCTTTTAAAAGCGGAGTTATCTTGCTGTACTGCTCTGTAGGTAAACAATACTGTCAGTTAAAAAAAAAAAAAAGAATTCCAGGTCAAATATTCTCTTTAAAATTGTGTCAACTTTGACTTTTTCCCTGATAATACAGACTGTTTCCCTTTCAACACACACTTCTTTCTTCATTTTCAGAACCATATATCCTGTCAACGTTAAACTTTTCCACGTATTTGTAAAAATATGTGATAGTAAATTAATACCAAAAAATATTAGCTCTGATAATAAACACAGAGCTACGCAAAGTGGGTATTATTGCGCAGGTAAACACTAGCACCTCAAAGGGGTGTTCTTTTAAACCAGACCTTTTTTTGCAGCGCCAGGGCAGCAGATGTTCCCGGCAGCCCGCCTCTCGCTTTGTTGTGGCAAGAATGGGAATTGTCTTGTCAGAACAATGTTGTGAAGCAGCCCATGATGGGAAACAATCCCATCTGCCAAACCCTGCAGCTATGCAAAGCATTCCCGAAGTCTGGGACTAACCAGGATAATCCACACCAGCCGCTCTCCATGACCATGAAAGGCTGGAAGAGGCGAGAGGGAACCGGGAACAAGAGCTGGGATAGAGGTACAGGAAGCCACAGCAGGAAGGTTTAAGAGGACGCTAACCATGAAGAAGTTGCATACTGAACTACACAATTCTGAATATACCTAATGAACTATTGTATGGACTGTAAATGGTTTGGCTTTGTAAACAGATATAGGTAATTGTTTGGATTGAACTGGAGAGTAAATAAAGCTACCTCTGCAAGACAAACTCTCTTTAGATAACTATACCGTGCAAAAGGTAACCAAACCTAGCATGAAGATAATTGTCCTGGGAATCTATTTTGGGAATGTGGGCTCATTCGCCAGTTCTGAAGTGGAAGCCCTGAAGTGTTATTAACTTTCTGAGAGCAAACGCTGACTTTCAATTTTTTTCCTGTGACATAAGATTTGGACACGTGTCATTGGTGCTGTAAACAACAAATTAGGTCCTGTAGTTGTTGGGTCAGTTTGCTGGAGAACTGTCCCCGCAATGTTGTCTTGAAGTTGTAAATGTTTTTCATTTTGTGATGAATTTAGTTGGGTTATTGGCAGCACTGGAGACAGAGGTCCTCTCCATTTATCAGCAGAGCAGGGATCCACCGTCTGTTAATAGTCACAGTAAAGTCTACAGTGCATCACCTGGAATGAGATGTGCCTAAGCTTTCTTTATTTTAAACGCAAGTAAAACAAATTGCCTATCATTTTCCATGGACACAATTGTCATCTTTGTGACCTAAGCACCAATATGAGTGGCTGCAGGTGGGTGCATGTGACACATGCTGCCTGTCCAAATCGCCTGGGAGCTTACGGTATTGTGACTGGGTGCAACTATTGACACGCTGGTTCAGGAGAGGCTCATAGTGGGGTCATTCCACATAATATCGTAGATGGAAGTACCTGGACTTGTTTTAGGATAAATCCCACAAAAGGCCTATAATGGGGGGGTGCAGGTGACAGATGAAAACAGGCACTGAAAAGGGGCCAGGTTTGAGAGGTTAGATCTAGCGAAGTATTCAATGTCTTGAATGAGCCCATAAAGTGTACGTCAAGATGTCAAGAACATATGTTAAATACTTTTCAAACATGGCCACTTTTTATTGCTCATTTCCATCCATCATGAGCACCCCCATAGTTTAGGCTTATAACAAGAATAACACAAGCTGCAGCAATTCTCCATCTACACTGCAAGCTTGCTGCAAGCCTATCCTGGATTCAAAACACAGTCTCCATGCCCATACAATCATCTACACTGCTAGCCTATCCTGGATTCAAAACACAGTCTCCATGCCCATACAATCATCTACACTGCTAGCCTATCCTGGATTCAAAACACAGTCTCCATGCCCATACAATCATCTACACTGCTAGCCTATCCTGGATTCAAAACACAGTCTCCATGCCCATACAATCATCTACACTGCTAGCCTATCCTGGATTCAAAACACAGTCTCCATGCCCATACAATCATCTACACTGCTAGCCTATCCTGGATTCAAAACACAGTCTCCATGCCCATACAATCCTGGGCCTCTATTTCTGAGACTACAGCCCGCCATGAGACTATAACTTATTCGGCCAAAGTTAGATTCACACCCAGCCCTCCAATAGCGAAAGGCTAGTGCACTAACATGAATGCCACAGACTTTTATATTTGGGCACTAAGTGCATTTTTGGCAGGGAAATCAAAATATATCATATTTTATTCATTTTGGGTCATCTTCTGAAGTAATTTTGCCAGACAGACGCATTTCTTTTCATTAAATTATATATATATATATATATATATATATATATATATATATATATATATATATATATATTTATTCTCAGTTGCTGGGTAGGTTTTGGTATGACAGACATGTTTGTAATAGGATCCTGCACAGGGCAAAGCATGACAGGGTAATAATCTGTAACACATCACATTATTCTTTGGGGTATTGTAGACATTTGTGTGGACAAAATCGAAAACAGTTTTACAGCTCTGTGTTGCATTAAAATGGCTCACAATGTATTTTCTATTGTAACACTTTTCGCAGACATTTTACACTGTGGGTATACACTTTAAAGTCTTTCCAAATTTTAAATAAATGTTCTTAAAATAGCCATTGAGTTGATTAGTCTTAAATACAGTGTAAAATAAATAAATAAATAAAATAATACATTACATATTACAATACATAGGGTTACCATATGACTCCACGTTCACTGGCACCGTTCGGACTGTTTCACACCCCAGTGCATTCTGGTAAGTGTAGTCCTGCTTCTCTTAAAGAAAATAAATAAGTGAAAGTTACCTGAGACGGGTAAAGCAAACCAAAATGCATTATACAAGTTGAACAGGCTGCGCTGCCCACTGTCCCAGTGAATAAGGATATGGCAAAGTTTAACTTTACCATTAACTTTTCCAAGTCCAATGGATTTCTTTTCACTCAACAACGAAGCCTGGGAGACCATGGCTTGGGGTTTGCAAGCACCGTTGCATATATCGTAGTTTTAATAGGCATTAATTAAGTTACGATTATCAAATAAACAGTTGCAGTTTATCTTTAAGAGGGGAACGCCCAGTGCCTTAGACATCACGTGGGCCGCGATCACATGATCAAGATCAAGTTATTGAAGAAGTAGAATGGAGGAACACTGAAGTTTGATTTAAACACGAGCTAAATCTGCAAGTCGATTCAACCGGTAGAACAAACTGAAACAAGGAAACTCGCTGGAAGACCAGATAGACATGAGACTGAAGTGAAATCTGCTGAAACAAAGAAGTAAGTTTACTAAATAGTTTTATAACGTTCTAGTTTTCTTAAGAACTGTACTTGCAAATAGTATAATCGTTAAATGGTATCTAAAAAGAGTTGTAATGAAAAGAGATTTTAGAAAACAAATAAAAAGGATATATGATGCATTGATCCATTGTAGTGTACAACAAACACTGGTGTGTCAATGGAGTAGAGTCCTTCTGCCAGTCTTGCATTTCAAGTCGAGCAGGTACTGTATGTGTTCAAAATGGTGGATGTTACTGAGACCTGCCTGTCTGACCTGTTGTGTTTCCCTGCAGATGAAGTGTCTGCTGGTGGCCAGTGAAAGCGCAGAGGTTCTGTTCTACTGGGCCGACCGTGAATTCGAGCAGAACATTCAAGATCAGTATGGACCCAGGCAGTATGAGGGAGACACAGTGAGACATCAGCCTTATATATTTAGTGCCATGATCCCCTATACAGTAAAATAATGTAGTGCATAACTCTTCCACTGGAGTAGATGTAAGATAAAATACAAATCTTATTGCTAATTTAATTGTTTGATTTGATTACATCTAAAATAGACCGATCGGTCATGTGAGTGAGAAGGTTTAAGGTGTGCCCAGGTGGTGGAATTGCTACTCTTTCCTCTCTCTCCTCCCTCTCCAGTACCCTGCATTTGAAGACAGCTTCAACACCCTGTTCGCTCCTCTGATCATCTCCTGCAGCACCCTGATTGAAAAGATTAACGACACCTACACCTCCTTTGTCACAGAGAACACCCATCTCTATATCCTCCACCAGGTACCCTGTGGAATAATGATATAATCATATTTTATTGTGTGATATGTAAGACTAACTATTGCGTTCCTAACATTACCAAAAAAAAAACATCCCTGTAGGATGGGCCTGTATTTAGGGATTAGTGGTTGACTTTTGGGAGGGTGGACTCACTTCTGCTTCCCCTGTTCAAGACCATTTCAATCTCCTCTAGACTTTTTTTAGACTTGTGTAGAATGTTAAAGACAATAAAAGAATGTGATGTTTATCTTGGTTTCTGTGTTGCAGTTTGGAGAATGCCTGTACATTGCTGTCAACGGGGATGGAGAGGAGACTGAGGCAGACTTGAGGAGGAAGATCTACGTGATGAAGAAGCTGATCGAGGTGCACTTCGGCATGGTGACCCTCAACAGCGCCCTCCTGAGGAAGGAGTAGGAACTTTATTAAGAAAATAAAACTGAAACGGCAACGCGTGCTTTGAGATTTGATCAATTGCAGTACAGGCCAGATAGCTGCATGCTAATATATTTTTGTCATTCATTCATTTTGAATTTGAGTAGCCTTTTTGTTTCATTAAAGGAGTAAACTGTTTCTCCCTCACACCTCTCCTCCTCCCCCAGGCTCCGACCCCAGGACACAGAGCAGCGGATTCAGCTCTGGAAGATGCTGCAAAGCCTTCTGGAAACGTACAGTCTCCTGAGAGAACAGGACCAGAGCTTTCTAGTGGAGGTGAGGTAGCGGAGAAAGTGAGCAGAGAGAAATTTGTCTTTATGGAACATGAAAAGGGAGATTAATTTCCCCATTATTAAAATCATGGAGTGAATTGGAACTGCTTGATGTGATGTTGGTTGTTTGTGATTTAGCTTGTTTGCTCGCCTCGCCTCTTGTGCCTGTCAGTGCTCATTCACTTTCCTTTCATTTACTTTGTTAGCCATGTGTCTCTCCCCCTCACTGACCTGCTCTCTGTGTCCCCCTGTGGTGGCAGGCGGTGGAGCGGCTGATCCACCCCACGCTGTGTGAGCAGTGCATCGAGTTCCTGGAGCGGCGTGTGGTGCAGCAGATCAACGGGAGCCCCGAGCGGGCTGGGGAAGAGGTGCTGCATGCTTTCATATTGGTGAACACCAAGCTGCTCGCCTTCTACTCCAGGTAACCCTGCTCTTTATCGTAACACTTCATTTGTCCAATTATATAAAAACACTTGTTAATAATTCTTGCTAGTATTACTACCTTCATTGGTCTCGTAACTAAGGCATGATTGCACTAGCCATGCAGTCATTCAGTTTGTACTTCATGCAGTAATTATAAATGTATTTTATTCTGATTGTCGATTTATGCAGATGGTTTTTGATTAAGAAATAAAATTGCTTGAAATAAAACTGTTTGTTTTGTGATAACATTTACAAAATGGTTTTTATTGAATTATCATTGTAAAATACCCTACTGAATCCTATCGAGCTGTTTCAATGCTGACCAGACCCTAGTGGTAACTGCAGTAAGGAGGAGCTGCAGTTTACTGCTGTTTTAATGTCTTTCGTTTGTCTCCCTGCAGCCGCAACGCCAGTTCGCTCAAGCCCTCTGACCTGCTGGCCTTGATCCTCCTGGTACAGAACCTGTATCCTAGCAACAATGAGCTGGACGATACAGCCCTCGAGGTAGGCAGGACCAAAGGACTTGTCCTGGAGGTTTGATGAACCACCAGGGCTGATTCAATAGTTTGGCCATGTAAACCACAGATCATGTTTGGTGGTGTTCACAAGTGTTAGGCACTTTGTCCAATACACTTTGTTTAGTGATTTATTATTATAAAAGTATTGCAAATTTCCTTTGCAATTATAACAAAACAAACTTCCCACACCATACTAACCAGTTCACTTACAAACATGCCCACAGTTTGCCTAACTTACTTTACTAGCTAAACTTTTTCATTGGCCAGTCAGCCATTCCCTCTGCTTTCATTGGCTAGCAACTCGGCTGAACTTGTAACTGGTTCTGATCCGCTTCTCTCTCACCCAGCTGTCCACACAGCCTGTCTACAGCAGCAGCAGCAGCGGTGGCAGCATCCCCATTCAGAGGGCAGGAGGAAGAGGGGGCACTTCTACTAACACCACCAACTCACCCAGCACAACACAAGAGGTACACTTGGAGGCATTTCCAGGGGAGGGCAGTTTGAAAGTTAGGGGTTCTGTTGAGGGAGAGTTGGGTGCCTGGTTATAATGAGGTGTAGAGGGTACACATTGAGGGAGAGTTGGGTGCTTGGTTATGGTGAGGTATGGAAGGGTACAGTTTGTAGGAGAGTTTGGGGTTTTGTTTTAGTGAGGTATAGAGGAGAACACATTGAAGGAGAATTTTGGCCTCTGTATTGTACAGGAAACTGTATTGTATGTAACTTTAAATAATAATCTTAAGTGAAACTTTTTTTTTTTTTTTAGGGTCCAGAAGTGTTCTACACCCCAGAGCCGTCTCCCACAGGCAGGGAGTCAGGTGGGTGCAGACAAGCTCGATTTGTGTGTGTGCTTGTTTTTATATTAACGCATCTTGGTCCTGCACTGTGGCTGGTTTTGTGTGAACTCTGTTCTGCGTCCAGCAGCCTCTCGATGTTGGTTTGGTGGCTCTTGGGTACAAGAGGCTTGACCTGACACTGTATTTTCATTTCAGATGCAGCTGAGATGGAAGGAAAGAGCACGCCTGTCTTTCAGTTTGTTGATCCCGATGTTCAGGTAACACTGATCCCCATCCTCCTGTTGGAAGCACTCTGCTCTCAGTATACAGGCATATACAGCATCTTATTTGTATATTTGAATGTGCAAGACTGCCGGTGCCTTGACTCCAGCCACCAGTAGTCATCTGTATACTATTTTTTGTTTTACCTTATCGCTTGATTGATAGTTTTGAAGTCTTCAGTTGCTTGCTACGTAACCTCATTGTATTTATCTTGATAGGCTCCGGTTCCTTCATGTTTAGTCCTGTTGGATATTTGTCCTAATGGCTCTGCTTGTTTTAAGATGGCAGAGGACAGCCTGAAGACCCAAGCGTCCCAGCCCCCTGACCCAGCGACCCCCCGCAGGGTCTTTCTGGAGGCCACGTTCAAGGAGGGTTACTGTCCCATGATGCCTCACTCCATGTACTGCCTGCCCCTCTGGCCGGGCATCTCAGTGGTGCTGTTGACCAAGGTTAGACAAGCCTTGGCTATGGGTGGGTTGAAGGGATGTGCTCTTGTTAAACAGCAAGCTGGCTATTATTTATTTAAGTCTGAAATTTTATAGCTGTGAATCCTACAAATATATGACAACAAGCAATGGCATTTTTAAAAGACAATGACTTTTTTAAAAAGAGGGCATATTGCTTGAATAAGAATCTAGATGTATTTTTATTAGCTGTAGTAAAGTGAGAATTGAGTATCTCTCCCTCTTCAGATCCCACACAGTCAGGTGGCCGTGTCTCTATACCAGTTTCTCGAGGCGTTCACTGTGCTGGAGAAGAAGCTGAGTGAGGGACAGGAGGGGGGTTCGCTCCCCCGCATGCAGCCCCCCCTCTCTGAGCTCCGTAACAAGCTGGACAAGTTCATTCGGGCCCTGGGCAGCAATGAGATACAGGTACCACACAGGGGTTAGAGCCGAGAGACCGGGTAGCAGTGCCTTGCTGTTTCAGTAAGTCAGTGTAGCCCAGGCTTGATTTAAAGACATTCAGATGAAATGGAGCATTTTTAAAACATTGTCATGTCCTAGTTTCCTCAGCTGCAGAACACCTGGACTGACTTCAAGAACAAGGCATTTTCCAGAGCAGCGCAGGGAACCTCCAGAGAGTGAGTAAAACATCCCTTAATAGGCAGATAAAAAGCTTCTGGTATGACAAAGGGGCTCTTCCTGAGATGGGACTGCAAGTAGGGTGTTGCAGTGTGTCCAATCCCTGGAACTAAAACCTATTTTTAAATCTTCCCATGCGAGCCAGGAACCAGATGAGTTGTTGAGATTTTTTTTGTTTTGTTTTGTATCTCTATTCAATCTGGAGTTTCCAATTACAAGTGGAAACAAGATCTATGTGTGTGTCCACAGGCTGCTGATGTCCTGCCGTGCAATGAAGACTTGGTTGTGTGCTGTCTACAGGCACTACTTCGTTGTGCAGAGTCACAGGAGCCCTCAACGCCTCTCAGTGAGCCTGCAGGAGAAGGCCCTCGCCATGATGCAGTAAGCGGTTGTTTTTATCAAACAAACTGGAGATGTTTTCAGTGCTCAAGGTGATCAAACATGAGACAGTTAATCCACAGAGACAGTACTTTCAGGCAGCCACAGTACTGGACACAGCACCTGAGCTGCACTGTGTTTTTTATAAAGAATTTACCACGATTTCTTCTGCACTTCATACTATTTGCTACTGTAAACCCTTTCTCTCACCAGGTCTGTCCCACATACAGTCACAAACAAACTAGTCTCATAAACGTTGCCACTCACACAGTCCGACACACTTATGCTACATAACAGTAACCCTCTTCCTGTTTTCATTTTCAGGGAAAAGCTTATGGATTGGAAGGACTTCCTATTGGTGAAGAGCAAAAGGAACATCACCATGGTGTCATATCCTTCCAGTCCAGTAGCCACCTACTCTAGGGCCCTGTCAATATATGCACCCCAATAAATGCCAGTAATTAGACATTGATAATTCAGTTGTCTAGAGCTAATAATGTTATGGTACAGTAGAGTGTTCAATTCATACCGGTTCCTCCGCTGTTCTATGCTATTCCTCGCTGTCGCTCTTTCCTTATCCTCTGCAGTGCCAAGCTGGATCTGTGTCTTCCTTAACCCTGAGCTGTACCTACCTGGAGGACTTCCCAGGACTGGTCCACTTTATCTACGTGGATCGCACGGCAGGGCAGATGATTGCCCCCTCCCTCAATGTGACGGACCTCTCTACCACAGAGTTGGGCAAGGGGCCGCTCGCTCACTTCATTAAGAGCAAGGTGGGACAGGCAGACAGGGGACACCCCTCACGAACAGGCCTGAATGGGATGTTCCTTTAATCCTTTATCAAATAGTTGTTTGGCCTCTTGCCTTCAGTAGATACCAAGTCTGTTGTTGTTGGGGGGGGGGGGGGGCAACAGTAGTAATACACGCCCAGGCCCAATTTCTATAACCGCCTCCCTCTCTCTTTAGGTGTGGTCTCTGGTTGGAACAGCACGGCGCTACCTACAGAAAGGGTACACTACAGTGACCCTGAGAGATGGCGATTATTACTTCTGCTACTTCCTGTGGTTTGAGAGTGAAACGGTAGGGCCTGTGTTTTTTTTTTTTTTTTTTTTTTAAATATATATAATATTGGAAGTCCAGGTATTTTCCTCTGGGTGGAATTACAGACTAGACTCAATCAGTTACATTGCACTTGCATTTTCTATCTGTGTAAACCTATGCATGACTGTTTACCTTACTCTGGACCATTGCCTCCCCACAGGGATACAAGTTAGAGGGGATTGAGCTGCCTGTCCTGTCTGAGGACTCTGCCCCGATAGGGATGCTCGCTGGTGACTATTACAGGTACTGGTATATTTAAAATCTGGTCCTGCTTTTCCTGCATCACGCTGTCTCTACAGGTCACTCCCCACTGTCCTGTGGCTTTTTTTCTTGTTAATTAAATACTCCTGTTTTTGGCTCCCCTACAGGAAGCTTCTGAGGTACTACAGCAAGGACCATCACACTGAGATCGTGAAATGTTATGAGTTGCTGACCATCCACCTCGGGGTGATTCCCACTGACTGCATCGTCCAGCACTGCTGTGAGCTGGCCAAGAAGCTATGGGAGCCCACGAGAATCCCCCTGCTGTAGAAGTGTTCTCCAAGCTGCTCCGGAACCTCTTGATTTCCCCTAGTTTGAAGAGGTGCTGCCCACTCTGCTCCAGGGAGCCCCCCTAATGCCCTTGCTGTAGAGGTCTTTCCCAGGCTGAGCCATCTTGAACCCCCATTGCACAAGACTGATTGATAAGACAATAACACGTGGCCTCCCTGGAGTTCAATGTTGGTGACATTTGAAAATGTTAATGCAGATGATTTCCTAGTAAAAAAAGAAAAAACTCGCCACAGCTTGTATGGGAAAGTAAAAGCTCAACAGGGCCAAAGTGTTTTTTTTTGTTTTTGTTTTTGTTTTTTTTAATTTTGGATTGAAATCTGTGTTAATGCTTCCTCATGAGCATTCATTTATGTTAAAGGTTTTTTTATTTTATTATTATTTTTTTTTATTTACTTTAATAAATGATTGCATAACATGGTAGTGCACAGGAAATTTAAAATAAGCATTCTTGTCTCTATTTACAACCGAATAAGTCTTCCATGTTCCTAGTGGATAACATGAGCTGTCGCTATGGTGATCCATCAGACTTCCAGAACCAGAGTTCTGGGCTACCAGCTGACCCCCTCCAGTCAGGTCATTCACTGCTGCAGCTCATGAATTTTCTCAGCTCCCCCGTTGAAGTGACTGCGCCCCCATGGCGTCCATGCTCAGAGTCTTGTAGTAGTTCAGGGGGCCCTTGCGGTGTTTCAGGTCATATCCAAACCCCGCTAGACTGACCTTGTCACACAGATGAAGCACCATGACGACTGCCATCACACCCAGAGTGGGCACCTTCTACCAGAAAGAAAGACGAGTAGTTTTTAGTTGCTGGCAGAGTAGAACTTAACTTTAAAAGGCTTTAGATTTTAGCATCGTTGCCCACCCCCTTTTGTATTTAACAACGTGACTCACTAACAGGTGTTGTGAGACAACTGGCAGCTTTTCATTGTAACATCGTTGGATACTGGTCTTGCACAAGGTATCCTGTGAAGCAGCCAAAATAGCCACAGCACATCGGCAATAGAACCCTTGCATTATTCAGGCTCAGGACTGACAAATAATTCAGCAAGCATATTTATTAACAATTCAGCAAGCATATATCAGCATAATCAAGATTAACAGTCGTGTTTCTGGGAATGCAGAAATTTAAGGGTGACGCTGACCTGGCTGAGACTGATTAGGCTTTGTTGGAGTGTGGGGTACTCCAGGAAACCCAACGCGGTCTCCCGGATGATCTCGGGGTTCAGGATTCTGGAGTTTTCAGCATGAAGACTCCACATTGTCTGCCAGAACCACAGCTTAGTTCACCAACCCTACACAGAAAAACAAAGGAAGGAAGACTGCCTTGTTAAATAACGGAAGTACAGGAGCTCTACACCTCTACAGTGCAGCATGTGGTATAAGAAGGTTCTGGCTGTTTAACTGCTGTACAGAATATATGTGGTCTTTCTAGGAAGATCATATTTCCTTCATAAATTGCAGAAAATAACAGAACATTTGGGGGAATCTACTTTTCTTTGTAATTGTGTCAGCAAGGGCTGCACAGTCTTAGACAGGAGGTGGTACAGTACTTTTAAGGCAATTATTAATAAAAGTACAGGCTATACTTTGTATGCACAGATTTTCTGGTGATGTATATGATGGTACTGAATCTAAGCATTATTTTTAAGGGGGTAAATATTAATATAGGTAAACATCACGGTGTTTTTTTTTTAGCTGCTAATGAATTCCCATCTTAAATTTAAATAAGTGAAAAAACTGAGAGATACAGATCGCTTACAGATTGCTTGGCCATAACTGTGGTGAACCAGTCTAGGTCTCTTGTACAGCGCCACAACCAGCAGTGAGGTATTGCTGTGCTGTCTGGCAGAGTGGGGCGCCCCCTCTGGGTAGGTCAGACAGACGGTAGTTCTGTAGCCAACGTCCTCCTCAAAACCAGACTGTTTAACCTGGCATGAGGGGTATGAATAATACCATGAATTCAGTAATAACAAAGACGACTGTAACAAATGATAGAATTGTGACATAATGGGTAGAGGTTGTATGTAGCATTCTCAGGTCCAGACCAGGCACCTTGGATCTGTAAAAGCTAAAAGAGACTACCAGGCACAAACACATGGCACACTGAGGACGTTGCTCTCTTTTACTGCTGCTTTCACCAACCTTTTTTAGAGGGTCGTTTGTTATCCTATCAATTTGAGGCAGTCATTTGTACAGTCTGGAGGTTTAGATTTATTACAGAATGCATATCTGGTATGCCAAATACAAATTCTTTAGTTATTTGATCTGTCTTGTAGAGTCCATTTTTACTACAAGTGTGTGATACATACCCTGAGTGAACCCTGTGCTCGGTGTGCGGTCCCAGCTGGCTCCATCTCTGCACCCCCTAGCTCGAAGGATAGGCTGGTCTGGAGCAGTCCTTGCAGGGCACAGCCTGCTCGTCACTCCCCTACAGACCCAGGGGAGGGGGGAGTCTCTCGAAGTGTGCCTAAGACTCCTCCCTGCAGGAACACTGAGACCCCAGGAGGGAGCTGGCCTTGGTAAGCCTCTCTGAGCTTGACCCGGCTCCAGCCAGGGCGACAGGACTGGGACAGGAGGGAGGTGGAACGGTTCTGCAGAACCTGAAAGAGGCGAAGTAAGTCCTGCCTTCACTGAGTCGAGAACAAGATAATAGCAAGGCCAAAAACAACAAGCGCTTTTGATGTATTTCCCTAAATGCAGAGAACTTCTTAAGGCTGTTCTAAGACTAGGAACTACCTTGGACAACAAAAAGCTCTTGATGGCTGGATAACTGGGCTTCCCTGTCTATTGCACAATCTATAACATAAATATTCCCCAAAGGTTTTAAAATGAAACTACAATTTACACTATTATTGAAAATAGTTTATTGCACCTAAATTCCCTATTCTTTATTGCTCTCAGCATTATTTACTTCCCCATCTATAAGGAACAGTGCATGAAAGACATGCATATTATTCGGAAACTCATGTCAAGCCGTGTATAGAGAAAAAGACTCCTGTTAGGTTGGCCAATGTAGATGCAGGAGTTGGTGTATCGGTGTTTGTGTATTGAAGTCTCTCTTGGGTTTGTGTGTATTTTACCTCAACAAGCTTGTGCTCCATGCTGTGTTCTCTCCAGATTGTCAGCTGCCTGGGGAAGTATGCAGGGCAGAGCAGTACAGTGTAACACCCAGCCAGGAGAACAATGGACAACAAGAGGTTCTTCTGCCTGCCACACAAGAACAAACCCATGGTGTCGGGGTGCAGACTTTCTGTTTTGTTGCACTCTGCACCTTGAGGACGTCAGGCTATACTTACAGAGCAATACTGTCAAAACTGAAACCGCGTACTCACCTTAGTTGCTGAAGACTGCTACAGAGGTGGATCACACAAGCAAGGTTAGCATGAACTATCTCTATTGTCAAAATTCAGTGTTCCATAAGTCTTCCGTTCCATCATTCAACGTCAATATTGAGAGAGGTTTTGGAAAAAGCACACATTCATATGTGTATCCTAGTTGAAAAATTGTATAAGCTAAGCCGAGTGTGTTCCTATCACCACAAACACTGATTACACTACATAGTACTCACAAGCTTCTACTTGATGGTTCACTAGTTTTGCCCACTGAATCAACACACCATATAATCTTCTCTTTAACTGTAGAGGGCAATTTTAATTTGAGTGAGATAGTTCTGTATTTACACCCTGGTGACCCCACCTATACCTATTTTTCCCTGTAGCACAACCAGGACCTACATATTTGTTTTAAATGTTCATTGTTGTTTTGGTTTTTTTTTTTGCACTACAGTACCTCAAACGCTAAACCTCAGAATTTCCTACAAAATAATCACGTCATGTGCTATGGTTTAAACTCCCTCCAATGGTCAAATAAATACATAAATCACTGGTTAGTTCTCACCAATGCGCGCGCGGGCACACACACACACACACACACACACACACACACACACACACACACACACACACACACACACACACACACGTCTTAACATGGTTGCATTTTCTAAAAGTATTATTATGTGTATTAAATATGATATAGGACACTGGTTTAAATAAAACAAAAAAGAAAATGCCATGCTGATTTGATCTAAACAGCATGTCCCAATATTTCTAGTCTTTAACTATCAGCACTACAGTTACCTAAATAAATGTACTATGAATGGGATTAACAAGGACAGAGTCAATGGAAACGTTTTGCTAGTAGCCTTTATGATAGGATCAATGGAAATGCTGTTAATGTGATTTTTTTTGAGTGATACGATCTGCCTTTTGAGTTTTATACTTCAGTGCTAAAAGCCTGCCCCACTGCCCTTTGATACTGAAACCATGTGGTAAGTTATTTCCCTTGCTGTTTGTTTTCTTTTCCTTCCACACACTTTCCCTCCTCCCCAACCCTTCATACTGTATGCGCACACACGGTATTCTGCCTCTCCTCTCACACACACAAATGCAGAGCTGTAAACATGTCAATTGAGGTCACGTTATCAACATGAAGTGTACGTTGCATCTTTGTGAATATCCCTCTGTTTGTAATATTAATGCTTTCTCCAGTACATTAAAAGGAATCTGAACAAATATGAGTAATTGTACTGAGTAATGGGCAAGGTATAACACATTACGGTAAAAACATAATCCAGCATCGCTTGGGACCAGAAAATTGTGTCGGATTATGGAGTGTGCTGGTCTACCGAGGAACTGTAAAATCTAATGCTGTACCTCAAAAAGATAAAGGTATAAATGACAAACTATTCGAACATTTAAAAAAAACTGTTACAGTTATACAGTGGAAGTATTGTCCCGATATTCCCTGTTCAAGGATTGTATTAACTTTATGTTGCTTTCTCCCTTATGTAAACAAGAAATTAACTGTAGATGTACCATACCCTTGTGATACATGTGAATATTTACAACATCCATTACTTGATCATTTAGATTTACATCTGCCGTTCTAAAATACCTCAAATATCTCACTGTCACATACCCCCGTCTCTCTGAATAACGGTTGAAATTCTTCCTTTCGGGTTCTTTATGTACCAACAATTTAATCTTCTTGTATGGAGGTACAAACTCAGCACATCTGCTTAAATGTAAATGTATCCAATTTCTCGAATGCAGTCTGTATTTAAAGTATGAACAACAGCTGCGACCACTTTGCGCAGTAAAAAAGGCTGCGACGCGATGCGTCCCGTACAGCGCACAGTGAAGCGGGGCTGCTTGCTGTTTGCGCATGGCGTTACGCATTTATCTGCAACAGAAGTACTGTACGGGTTTAGAGTTTTTCAGGATTCTGAAACAAACAGCTCGTTGTCTTTACAGGAAACAGCTCATTCACAGTTTTTGTTTTTCATTTTTTAAGCTATCACCGATTTATATGCCTATCATTTGCTGACCTACATAGCTGCACTTAAATGCTGCGTGCATACACAACCAAACAATTTACAGATGCTCCCAGATTTGTATTTTCAATGCAAGACATAGTGTATTTTTAAAGGAAACAAAGAAAGCGCATAATCAAAAGTGTTTTTACATCCATTTCCAAGATTTCACGGACTTGGTTTCACGATTTACGTGACCTCTGTGACAAAACCGCAGCCTTAAGTAGATAAATGATTATTGTTTGTGATGTAAGAATGTTTCTCTCTTTACGGCTTTGTTTGTCGTGTTGGACACCCCAATAGGATACGTGGAAATGACCTTCAGATGCTGCTGTTTATCTTTGACTGATTTTGTCCATTTTTGCTGTCTTGGACTCGAGCCAAGCAACACGGGAATAAACATGAGAGGTTCAACCAAGGTACTATATACTTATTCACCATTAACATTTTGCTCATGCCAAACCAACCGTCTTAAATATAATAGTAGCCTACGCATGGTTCTGTCAAATATGCGCAGTATTTACAAGCTATCACTTGACACCAATGAAATAAAGTTAGTATGTACTGAAATGAAGTTACAGAACAAAAAGGCAATGGGTGACGCAGTGGGGGAGACAGTAAAAAGGGTGAGCTCATAGCACAGGCTTGCCGCGGTCATGCGCCCAAAAAGCAGGCGGCTGCACCATGTGCACACCTGTTGCCCCCCAGTGTCACACGCATAAAGTTCACCGCACCCAGCAGCATTCCACTGGGGAAAATAAAAGGACACCCGCTTGATTGTCGCACAGCATTACTATCCAGAACTGAAAACACCGTAGGAAACATACGTGGACGATTTCTTTCGCCCAAATAAATCTAATTACGTTAACTAAATACCAATTACCAACAGAAAAAACAAAAAATTAATATAATATTACTGTTTTATTGTTTATTTTTTTCCAAATCACCTAACTATACAAATTGTTTATTGTTCTGTAATTTTTTATTCTAATCTATATTCCCAATGATGGACGCTGAAGTCGAGTGGGCTACCGACCTGATAGACAAGAAATTGCTGATGGAGAAGAAAAATAATGTAAGTTTCATTGAATGTCAAATATTATTAGTAATTTACAGATTAAACCTTGAATATGTCTTCTGTGTAACTGTTGAAAACTAGATGTGCCAACAGTGACTTCTGTAAAAGTTCTGGTGAGTATCTTACCACACAACAAATAGCGGTCTTAGTACAGGTAAGAATCATGTGCTCATGATAACTAGACAGGATAGTTCTATACATTGGGTTTGGGGAAGTGGAGGGGTATATATATATATATATATATATATATATATATATATATATATATATATATATATATATATATATATATAAATGGTTAAAATATTTTTGTTCAGTCCTAATAATTGGGGCTAACTGAATGCCTTCATTGCTGAAGTGGAGTATTCCCTTGACATATTGTTGAAAATATATGGTGCATTTTTCTTATTATTATTAAACACATAATTTTGTTTAGCACTAACTTGGTTTGTACCTACAAAAATTGGGTTGCAGAAACTCAAGGCGCATTGCAGGAAGCTGGGGGTTGTGAAAATTGACACGGCAGAACTTGAAGAGGAAAAGTACAGTGAACCAAAAATCAAGGGGCTCGCCAAAATCCAAGTAAGGGGATTGATATGGTAACTATTTCAGTAATGCTAAAAATGGCTGCTTGTTATTATCTTTCAAATATAGTTGTACTGTGGGAAGGTGTATTTGACAGGGCAGGTTAGGAGTTATTAAGACCTGCCACCATTTTGTCCATTAAAATAGAGACATATATGTCTTTCACAGCAAATAATGTTTCAGTGCTTGTCCTTAACTCTGTATTGTTCATCATAGCTTCAACATTGGTCTTGTGGGAGCTGAGATTTGAATGTCACATTTCCTACAGAAGTATCTTCGTATCTTGAAATCTCAGCTCAAAGCCCAAAGAACCAATACACTTCTCTTTGCAACATATATATGTTACAGGTGTGGCAATCCAGTGAAACTAACAAACATCCTGATGATAACAGGGTGGACAAAATATTGAAGAGGTAACTTGAACAGGCTTACAGAAAAACACACACACAGGAAGAGGGCTACACAGTTTAACAGCCTCTCAAAATGTTTAAACAGTGGGAGACATACCATGCTTAATTGAGATATGCTGTTGCTTTGTGTAGGACGGGTCATTCAAAACTAGACTTTTTTTTCTCCAATTTGGCAGCCTCTTTTGTGAAAAGGCAGCGGAGTAAACAAGCAAATGCTTCTTGGGTCAGGCCAGGCACAGTTCTGGCAGATGCATTTCATTTGTTTTGTGTTCAAGGATCAAAACTGCAGGCATATTGCTTTTTGCTTGTTTTGCTGATGAAAACTTTATTTCTGAAGCAAATCAGGTGAGATACTAACGTTGTAAAGAGTTGAATGACGCATTGTCTCAACAGCCTGCCTGCTGAAGATTTACAAGCACTGCAGTCAAGTATTCTGAAATAGCTGCTGCATAACACAATTAGTTAATCATAGATCCTGGGTAATAAACTGATGGACAGGCGACATGGACGGGGTGAGAGGCTGCAGTAAATCCCTCAGCATGATTCTGGGGGTGGGTGCCAGAAAGCACAAACATTTCTGTACTGTGATCCTAAATCCAGGGAGGTCACCTACAGGAGGTGCATTTGGAGGTCAGAGTCCCAGAGCTCAGTGTATAGTTAACTCAACAGGAGTGGAAATAATACTCCTATTGCATAGCAGTTTCACCCATTCCAGGTTTTACTAGGAGCTTATTTAGCCACAGTATGTAGGTAACAAGTTCAGATAAGTCTTATAAAACCTATAGTAAAATCAGAAATGGATCAAACTGCTGTGCAATCTGAATGTTATTTCCATAAGGTAGTGTGTTTGAATTATTTCTTTTTTTTTGGAAACTTGCTACATTAGAGTAAATAAATTATTCATTGTTGTTAGGAAACCTTAAACCTGTAAAATACCAATACTAGTCAGGAAAGGTAGATATTACTATGGACAAGTTTCCAGTTCTTTAAAAGTACATTTGTTGTACATGTATAGATGGTTTCAATAGACCTCACCTTCCAAAAAGATTAAGTGAACATATACCTGAAAATTCAGTTTTTGTTTTTTTCACCCATGATGATGACGGTGAAGTATAACATAATGTAGACCATGGACTTTACTCCTGGAAAACCGGATTGCGGAACCTGATCTTGTGTGTCTAAACCTTGTCTCGCTGCAGGCTGAGGAGCGAGTGCGGAAAACCTCGTCAGACCTGCGCATGGAGATCCTCGACGTGGGCAGCATCCAGAACCTCATCGAGCTGCGGAAGATGAGGAAGAACCGGAAGAAGAAAGTAGCACCCCCTCCTGAGCCAGAGCCTGAGGAGATTGTGAGTACGGCAGAAATAATAATAATAATAATTATTATTATTATTATTATTATTATTATTATTATTATTATTATTATTATTATTATTGTTGTTATAATTAGCTGCATAGATATATAGATATATAGAATAAGTGAGAATGCTGATAAAAAATGCAATCGTATCTCACCAGTGCATGGCCTGCTGTGTTTCAGTCAGAATTTCTCGGACTGCAACCTTTAAAACTAATTTGTGTATTTCAGACAGGACCCATTGATGTCCCAAGATTCCTGAAAGCAGCTGTTGAAGGGAAAATAAAAGTCATTGAGAAGTTCCTTGAGGATGGAGGCAACCCAGATTCATGTGATGAGGTAGGACTGTGTCTCCACAGCACTCCCTTGTGTTTGATCCTGGGAATGCTGTCTCTTTATACACACACTTCCTCCATTCTTAAGTCAAGTAGACAGATGTTTTGGCTAGTTCCCTCTCCAGTCTATATATAAAAACAACTTTGATTTTTACTGTATTTTATAGGTTTCTAGGTAGGACATTCGCTGTACAAAACGATATGACCTGTTGCTAATGGTGGCGAGGTATTAGCCAAGATAAAATATAAAGCTCTTGTTTCCTTCCAGTTTAAAAGGACAGCCCTGCAAAGGTCATCTCTTGAGGGCCACACTGAAATCGTCCAGAAACTCTTGGACAAAGGTGCCGATGCCAACTTCAGAGACAGGGTGAGATTCTATGACTTCCCAAAGTCGCTGCTGCCTTATGGATGTTCAGCCGGGCAACAGTTGGGAAACATAAACCCTCCTCTCTCTGTGTACTGTGTGAGGTTTGAATACAGCTATACATTTCCCACTGCTTTTAGAGTATTTGATGTTTATTTTCATCCCAGTTATGGTCCTGTATTTATGTAAGTGAATATATTTGAAATGATGGCATTGCTGACTCCCCCCCCCCCCCCCCCCAGCTGGACTGCACTGCTGTGCACTGGGCTTGTCGAGGCGGCCGGCTGGATGTCCTCAAATCTCTGCAGAACAGTGGAGCTGACCTCAATGTAAAGGACAAGGTGGGTATTGTAGCTTAGGCAATAATGTTGCTTAATTACAGATAGAGATAATGAATAATATGAATGGAGTATGTGATGATTGAGATTCGTAAATGTTATTCAGAATAGATCTTCGGAAATGTGTTTTGCATGTTCTAATAGAAACTACTGCTCAGCTACACTCGGTATAAAACAAACTGTTTGATCCTCATCTGCAGCTCATGAGCAATCCACTGCACGTGGCCACCAGGACAGGCCGTTACGATGTTGTGGAGCACCTGATAGCCAGTGGGATTAATGTCAACGCCAAGGACAGGGTATGCTTCTCCTCCTCGGTGTCCTCCAGTATTGCTTTTAAAATGTGTTTCTTAAAAGACATTTTGAACTCCAAACTTTATGACAGACACTACCTAGCCCACACTCTCTCCTAGTCCCTCTGCTCTAACAACTAGCCTGCATTACCTCTCAGTCTCTCCACTGAAGCAACTAGGCTAAACCACCCTCCAGTCCTTCAGTCCAACCTCGTCCAAACTCCCTCTCTCAGATCTAACTGCTACGAAAACATTTCCACTGTCACACTTTCTTCTGTTCTTTTTTCTCAGGAAGGCGATACCGCTCTGCATGATGCAGTCCGTCTGAACCGATACAAAATCGTCAAACTGCTCATCATGCATGGAGCCAACATGATGGCCAAGAATGCGGTGAGTGAGAGAAAGAGCCAGAGTGCCAGCTAGTGGTTGCAAACGGTATGCCTTCCACTTGGACCAAACATAAAAAAGAAAGATTCCACTATTTATTTTCACTTTACACGCAGATGAGGGAACAAACTAAAAAATAAAACTGGAAAAAAAAACAAACAAACATACAGGCAGGAACAGGTAAACTAACATTTTGAGTTGTTTTTTGTAATTATTAGGGAAATTGCTCAAAAGACTAGGGTGGTAGTTTTTTTTTTTGTTTTTAAACAAGGGAAATACATCATTTAAAAATAATAAATAAAGTGATTTAGTGTAACCTGTATTTGTTAATAACTAGGGGGAAGGCAGTTGCCAAAGAGCTAAAGGCCTGAAAGACACACACACACAAAATGACACTTCGATCAGTACTGGCGGATGAGCATATGGAGTGAAGTTTTATTTTGTTACTCTCTTTGTAGACCAGTGGAGTTGCTTGTCAAGCTCTCTTTCTTTTCCAGGATGGGAAGACCCCCACAGAGCTGGTGAAGCAGTGGCAATTCGACACCAAGGATGTGCTGGAGGGACTGGTTCAGAGCAAAGACTCTGAAGCAGAGAAAAAAGCCTAGAGAGGGGGTAGAGGAGAGATTGATAAGGGGAAGAGGAGGGTTGAGAGACCCAAAGGAGGACTGTCCAGCAGTTGGCTGGTGGTATATTTCAGCCCCCCATACTGCATGTTGACGGTTGTTACCTTCAGTTGTGAGAGGTGTGATACATGCAGTATATTCACTCCTCAATCCATTAACTATATATATATATATATATATATATATATATATATATATATATATATATATATATATATAAATCTGGGAGTGTTTTCTGGTCTGTTTCAAATTAGTGTTGTACTGAAACGATAAACACATTGAAACGATTGTCTCAATTGTGTTTTAGAGCTACTCTATTTAATAGAATTGCATGTTTAAAGTTTAGGTTGTTGTACTTCTTACAGTTTTTTTTTTTTTTTTTTTTTTATGTACAATTTAATGATTCATTCAACATTCAAAATGTGAGAGAATGATTGCCCTGCGAAGCAATGCACTGTGTTCTCAACCATACTGCTCACAGTGCCTGTGAAAGAGGAAGGACTCGCAGCATTGGAGACTGAAACCCTCTGTTTGTCATTAGCAACAGTGTCAGTCTTTTACTCCCCATGTCATACATCCCTGATATGTGGGTGGGAGGGATAAAGGACATTCTTGTTAGTCTGTCCTGTACCTCTGTCAGCCTATAGACTATGTGATAGATGAAGGGCTGACTGTCAGAACTGGCCAATGTTGGATTCAGGTCTACAGAAAAGAACGACAGAGACTTCTTTATATTTATTTTTTGACAAACAAACACCGCTCATATATGGCATTTCCTAGAATACTGGAAAGTGGGCACGACTATAAAAGTGACTCAAATAAAGTTTGAAATGCCGAAAAACGTAATACACTTGCATTATAAGGCAAGATACAGATCTCAACATGTTGTATAGCTCCTGACTGTACTGTGTACTGTACCATGTATTCACATTCACAACAGCACTACAGAAGAAAGCTGCTGTTCCCAGGCTGTGAGGGTTCAGGGCACATATTTTCCTAGTGCCATCAGTGACAGAGTTGTACTGCAAGGAGAATTAACCCTCCCAGAAATACAGATTGGCTGTCCGAAAATTGGTTAACCAGACCTGCCCTTTCTTACAGAGCAGGGTCATATTAATAACTTTTATCACATCATAAATCTCAACAAATGTTCTGGATTAATGTCATTTTGTAGAATAGGATTGACAGTTTAAACATTTGCTGCATTGTAAAATTATGAAAATGTCAATAATGAAAATAAAGACATAAATCATGTGCTAAATTGAGTTTTTTTTTTTTTTTAAATTAAACTTCTCTATAAAGAACAAGACTGAGTTTAAAGGTATATAACAGACTGTGCAAATAGCAACATTCTTAACACCTTGCGCTTTTCTATTTTAAAGCTATTCTTCAGAGAAAAAAAACAAAACAGTTCCAGGCCTTAGTGGTATGCACAGCTCAGCAGATTATACTGTACAACAAACAAGAGGCTGGCCATGAACCAGCTAGCCATGGCTCCAGAGGGAGCTCTTAATCACTTAGTAGTGTGTTGAATAGTCAAACAAGCCCTGCATGGAATTTTATCACAGGCATAATTGGTCGTGTTCTTGTTTGCCAAACGTTTTGCAAAATTGGGGCATTAATATACATACTGTATTCACAGAAACAGAGACACATACATGCACTCACTCTCAATGGCAGGCTTCCACATGCTTAGGCATACTGAAGATCAGATGGGAATTGTTTGATGGAGGGATGATATTCATTCTGGAGTATGGGCTCACTGTCACATTCCATAGTTGCTCTGGTACACTTGCAGTTTAATGGTTCTGTTAACCTGCTGTTTTTAGACATGTTACTACTCCAACAGGATGGCTTAATAAACAGCGAAGACAGACGATATGCAGGTAATAATGTACAGCAGCTATATCCAGGAGTAGTGCAGAGCTCTGATTTGAGCCACTGTGAGATACCCTGGTGTATCATGTCATGTTAGGTAGAAAGTGACAGTTTATGCCCCATTTCCACTGCCTGGAGCCAGCCAGAGCATTGCACAATACTATGATCTAGACAGATAGCGTTCTTTAATATTTAATTGTATCTATTAAATGGACAAAGTTTTGTCTGTACCGCATTATCTGTTTCAGATTACTAGGATCGCTCTAATAATTCACAAAACCCCAAATCAAGCTTTCCAACTGCTGGCTGGATCTGCTGGCTGGATCTGCTGGCTGCCTATTCTGTGGGTAAGGCTGTTTATTTTTTCTTTTACAAAGAAATAATCTGTAGCACATAACTGCTATATTCTGTCTCTGTGTTATTGTTTATAAGTGTATGTTTGTCTGTGTCGGTTTATCCTTTCAATTCCCCCTCGTTCTCGGTGTCTCTGTGTTGTTGCCGGGGCTGGGGCTTTGCCAAACCATATACAGTCTATGAGCTGTGCAGCGCTCTGAGCCAGCGAACAGGTGTGGGTTTATAGCACACCACAGGAAGCTGATTGCTGACAACAGATGGAGTCCAGAATATCAGGAATGGTATTTACAGCCAGCCTGCCCATGGTCCAGAGCATGCGTCTCCTACAGCGAGCCTAGCTTTTCATTGATTATTAACATGGAAAGCCTGGGGTAATCTGGACTGCAGGCCTTAGGGACAGAGGTGCCTGGCAGCGTGAGACAAACTGTGAGGCAGTGTGACAGAGGGGGAGTTTCCATGTGTGGTTATTTACACGTGAAGTGGCGATGCGTGCGCACGTTTGAGAGAACAGCTCGAGAGAGGATCAGGTTTGTGGATGCAGAGAGGGATAGGGTAAATCTCATTTACTCGTGAGCTTGATGTAAAACACAGGAAATCTACACTCATTTTCATATGAAAACATCCACTGTTCCCAATCCAGACAGTCTTGTGAGCATACGTGGAAGGTGTCTGGCACAGATCTTTATAATCCTATGTCTCCGCTGGCTTTCACCCATGGTGATCTGCAATACCTGGGTTGGACAGTTTCTATATACCTCAGGGCTAATTATTTTCTTTTTTCCTTAATGAATAAATCGTATGATAAATTAGATGAAATATTATTCACTACTAATGATATACCCACCAATGGACATCTGAAAAACAATTTGGGCAAGAGCAGTAAAACACAATATTAAACACCAGGCATGAGGCATTTACAAATCACAGCTGTATTGCAATTGCATGAGCTTAACACTGTGCTTTAAACAGTTTCACTTAAGCAAGATGTCACCTGACAACCATGCATTTCCAGGTGAGATTGTCTGGTGTAGCTGTTCTCTGTGCATGGAAACCATATTTACTGGAGGCTGTCTGAAAACAGCATTAGAACACTGCGCATGGCTAATTTGCATATCAAACTCCTCCTTTCCCTTCATTTTCATGAGGTCGGGTGAAAAGAGGGTCTTCTGGAGTAAAATAAACTGAGCCAATGGAAACCCAAAATATATAGGGTCAATTTTCATTTGGCTCGAGCACAATGTCTCGAGTACAGTTAGAACACACATGGAAACTCTCCCAAAGTCACATAAGCTGAGGCACTGGGAAAAAATGTGGTCTAATTGTAAGTGTTCAGGACAAATTTGGCTAATGAGTTCAGCAGATAACTCTGTCTCAAAGTACGGTCGGTGGTATTTGTGCCCTGGCAAATATCCTTGGACAACAAGTCTGCCAACTAGACTAACCCTATGTTTCAGGCCAGTGGGAAAAAGCAGAGGCTCTACAGTGCAGCAGTGAGTAGAAACTGCAGCTTACTCAGGCTAGAACATCACGGCATCGTGGTCTATAGAATATCTTGTGGCTATTAATTGGGAAATTAAATATTATAACCCTTATGACATGATAAATGTTCATTAACCATAAAATGTTAACCAAAAAGAATACAGTGCAGTAATACAGATCCTGTTCAGAAATCACAGAGGATAGTACTAATGTTTAATGCATGACACATTGTAACGGTATAGCATGTATACATATTAGTTCACATTGCTCTTGATGTGTTGGTAATAACTGCTGGTAAGGACTTGCACGCTACAGTACCACTGTGTCTTAAACCAGCTTATCCCAACCCTCCTCAGGTAACTCGCAAGTTTGGCATTGCAGTCCTGAAGCAGGCGATGGACTGGTTTGGGTATCATGGTAGTAACTGTTGTTACCCCCTCTGCCTGCTTACTGAGTCCGAGACCAAGCAGCTATGGAGTGACTTCACCTGCAACGGCTGGCATTGGACACCCAGGCTGAGGAAACTCGTGCACAAACGGTTTCACTGTTGTATTTCAGGAATCTCAATCTTTCTATAGTTAAATGTTCCCCAATCACCCTTCCCTTATCAAGTCACCAGTTTTTGTATTTGAATCACTAAACTATTTTCTGTATTGGCTCTTCCCTGCATTTCTGAATTTAGATGTGTTACTATATATAAGGTAACCTATTGTGTTTTTAGTTGAGAAAAGGGTCCTGCGTGTATCCAGATTGTGGGGCCAAAATAAAGGTGAAAAGACACATGCAGTCTCTCCATTCAACATTTTACACCACTAAAAGTTCTAATATAAAACAAAATCGACCTACTAAGGATGGGGATGTTGAATATTTAACTGTTTTGCTTTATTTTGCTTTAACTCTGTGTTGACGACAGATACCTCATACCACGTAATGTCAAGATGTGTGATTTGTAATTGTGTAATTTCCAGTCAAACAGAATATTCCTATCTGCCATTCTTACCGCTCTATACTTGTAGTGTGCTGTTCTGTAAAATAACTGCAATTCCAATATAATTGCAATAAATCATTTCCAGACATATTTGTAATGTAAAGGTATTTATTTCAGTACTCCTTAGTTACAGTTGTGTTAAAGCTTTCACATAACAGCAAACTGCACACAATGCAAAAACTTAGAAAGCTCAGTGTCTTTGTGAACAATATTTAAATCTTACATTCCATGTTTCATCTAAAGTGTATATAGCAGATTAACCACATGGGGGCACTGCTGTTTAGAAAAAAAACATAATATTAAAAAAATGATGCAGCAGTCACTTATCAAGGTCATCCCTGGATTTTAAAGCCACCATTTGACAATCAGAACCCTGTTCTCAAACAGCAACTCCAAACCTTAGCAATAAAAACAGAGGCCTGATAACTTTTGCACTGTGAATGCTGCAGGCAATTCAGTGATCTCTCTCAGTGTATGGTGCATGTGAACATTTTCATAAATAGCTCAACCCTACCCCACACAAAATCCCCCCTCCCAAAACAATAACCGTGTAGACCGCTTTGTAGAGCTGTCAGGAAGAGGACTGGGCCTCTGTTTGCTTATGGGGTGAGGGGAAGGTTTGAATCATTTTCAAGGCTTAAGCTCAAGGCACAAACAGCAGCACAGCAATATTTCAAAGAAAAGGTCATGAAGAATATTAGAAGCACACCAACTACAAAAACAGTGCCCTGTATATTTGGACGCTTGTGGAAGAAGAGGGAAGGGATAGGTTTTCTACATGAAATCTACAACATTAATAATTAAACAACAATTATTCTTATCTGTATTAAAAGCAGCAGTAACTGCCCCCCATAACCCACACATGGGCTGTGGCCAAGGAATATGATTCTGTCAATGAGGTCATGCACACAAGTATTGTTTAAATCGTGGACTAACACTGTTGTGTAGTTTAACTGTTTTGTACATGTGATGGTATAGTCAGTCAATATGGTATGGTATAGAATTGATGCTTGTCATGTCTGTTCCAACTCCTGGTTACTATAAATAAGATGATTTAAAAAAAATTAATACAAAAAAGTCTTGCAGGTTAATAATTTATACATAGCCAAAACATGCCCGAGGGTTTATGTTTTAAATGAAGGACATCAAAGGCTGCCTCAGTTTAAAGAACAATATACAGGGTTATGTTTTAAATGATGGGATGATCCAGACGGATTCTGCTGTTGTAATCTAACTAGGTACAATGAGCCAGAGGCGGGTTTTAAATTCAGATTTTCCACTTTGGAGACTGCAGTGTTTTTCATTGGCTTTACTTTTTTAAATTCTTGACATTTGCTTCTGATTTTGTGCCTAGGTGGGCTGTGTACAGCACGGGCTTCAGAACTGTGGGATTATGTTTTGCTTGACTTTGTTTACCGCTTTTTCTTTCAGGCACAAATACAGTCCTAAGGTATGTCAGACTGGACTTTAACCTGATTAGATATTGACATGGGAACCCTTTTAAGTTCCCTTTACTTGTAACGTGTCACGCAGGGGTAGTCATGAGGAAGAGTCAACAGACTGAGCTGTGTCACGCTGTAGTCTGAATCTCACTTTGGTAACCAGGACTTGGAACATCCATTTTAAATGAATATACCAGTCAAGATGGCTGGGCTTTTTTATACAAAATGATTAAACTACTAATGAATGTTAGTTTGTTAATGTTAGGTGCTCTTAATACAAATTCAGGTCTGGTTCAACCTGTTTATTTATATAACTTGATCACTAGTGTGGACTTATCTATAACTGGATCACTGAGTCATTGTGAAAAGACAACAAGTCTGACCTGGAGTCCTGCGAAGGAATTGGAATTGATATTGATATATTAGACACTTAATAATTTTTGTGATTGTTCAACTGCCGTCTTATGAAGCAAATGCAATTGACTAACAGTGACTTCAATTTAAGTAATGTGTTGCCACTATCTTAACAGAATAATGCGAAATTGCAATTTTGATCAGTGATGTGTTGGAATTAATTAAAAGAGAATGGGAATTGGAATTGATTCTAAAAAGGAACTGGAATTTAAAAACATAAATTGACCCCAAGCCTGTGTGTGATACAGAGACAATATAATTTGTATTGTGTTGGAATCTTTTCTAAGAACCTGATTAGAACAAATACCTACTTAAAGCAGGTAAGTGCAGAGAACCACTTGGCTGGAGACCAAGTGACTGGTAGCCCCATATTAACATGCTGCACCTTCAGAACACAAAACACAATATTAAGGCAAAAGTGTGTTAATGTTACAAGCATAAAACGTATTTCTTTTCAGACTATGTGAAAAACAATCAAGCAAGCTTCCTCAGCATTAATAAATAATGTCGACAACAATACCAATAATATTAACAACAGCAACAATAAGAACAATGATAATAATATTACTATTCACGCTTTTTTCCATAAATTAATTTAAATTTCAAATGCACGTTAAGCAGCTGAAAGGTTAGAGTGTCTGTATTAGAATGCTGTAACAGTCAGCAATGGATGACACAGTGTTGTAGCTCTGCATGTCATAAAGCCCTTATCTGGGGTTTAAAATCAGGCTTGTGCTAAGCACTTTTAGACTGTGGTTCTGATGTTCTGTACGGGCTAAGACTCACCAATTAGAGTCTGTAATGAAAACTCAAGAGAACAGAATCACACTGAAAATTATAAGGAGATTGACTGCCCCAGGAGTATAAGCCCTATAGAGATTCGAAGCAGGGGGAGACCCTCTGCTCCATATCGCTCCTTTTGAGTAGATACTCTCCCAGCAGGATAAGCCCCATAAAACCAACCATGCAAAAAGTGGCTTTACCACAAAGCAATGCAGAGAGACAGAGCACTGTAGTGCAGTACTGCAGAGCACCAAGCAGAATAGAAACAAAAACAGAGCAAAGTGCCACCCTGTCATCCATCCCTGAGGTCCCTGTTGGGTGCTGTCTCCTTGCTGTCATACCGACAGCCCGCGGGCTGTTTTGGCTGCACTGTGCGCCCTCTGGATCACTGCCTGGCACTTCTCTCTTTTCAGCAGCTTGTTGTTCTCGAACACTCCCTCGTTCCGGGGGACTCCGTGAGCTCCGTCTGGGAATGTCAACAAGCCTGTCCGGATCAAAAAATACAACTTTCAAGCAAACATTTCAATGGAGTGTGTGTTTTCAATTAATGGGATTCTCATATATGAACACTACAATGCTTTGCTTCTGCAGGGGTGTCATTGGAATGCATCCTCCCATGTCTGGAGGTTTGAATGTAGGAGGTTTGACTGCTTTTACACTTGTGTTTCTATACTAATAACGCCAGCTGTACTCAACTCCTTACTACAATAACAGATCTTACAGGCTGCAGTGTTTAGCCCTGGATTAAATAACTTTTGAAATTATACAACAGGGGTACCAATGTCTCTCATCCTAACAGGAGAAAATAAAATGAGAGAGAGAGAGAGAGAGAGAGAGAGAGAGAGAGAGAGAGAGAGAGAGAGAGAGAGAGATTCCAAGACAAGCAACTCTAACATCAAAAGTCAGGAGAGAATAGAAATGTATAAATAATTACCGTATCCCTCCACACGTCCGCTTTTGAACTCCCCTTCAAACTTCATCCCATCAAACCGAGTGAACACTCCACACCCCTGAAACTTACCCTGTGCAAAATCCCCTTCATACCTGGAAGTCCAGCAGAGCACTTTATTAATATCAGCCAAGGGGAAATATTGATCATAAACAAACCCCACATTCTAATACCGCCGTCATCACAAGCCCCTGCTAGTCAAGCCTGCCACACACCTGACCATAATCTCAACACATCTGGAATTGCTATACCTGCAGGGTGTGACAATGTTGCTTTCAACATTGAATACTGTTTTAAAACAAAAAGGTTAAGGTGACTCTGCCCTGGATCTGTTGTGGTTGGTCATTTTTGTTCTGAGTTTAAACTTAGATCACCCCTGATTGCAAAGACAATTTGTGAGAGCTGACCTTGACCCATCAGAAAATGACAAGACTCCACTGCCGTTGAACAGCCCGTTCTCAAACTGTCCTGTATAGCAGGTACCATCGGAGAATTTTAACTGCCCAACCCCGTGTCTTCGACCTGGAGACAAAAGTGCGACAGTTAAATATGGGATTGGTTTTACAAAGTGCGTAAGGGATCAAGGTTTTCAAGAAGCCACTCAGAGAAAGGTGTCTACGCGTCTTATCTTAATGGCAAACTTTTTTCCTAATCTCAGTATTCAGTGGCTTTATTGTGTAACTGACAGAACCCCTTAAAGAACTCCCCTGAAGGAACAATATAGAACAAATAAAAAATGCCAAATAAATGTATATGCCTGTTTTTAATCTGATCTATTGCAGCAGTTTATTCTCATAGCTCCCCTGCTAAAGACAGAGGCAGCCACACCAACAGAAACCCTACAGTTAGCTGCACAGTAAAGACAGATGTCCCTTGTAGTATAAGCCAATAGATACTTAGTATGTGAAGATGGAAGATCTTAAAAAGCTACAGTAGGCCAGTCTTATTGTTTAGGTCATGGATTGGCAGCTAATCAGGATTTAGCCTAATTGGTTGAGCTTTGTGTCAGCCAATGTTCCAAGTGCAAGTACATTAACTGCAGACTGGTACAATAGAACCATTCACAGCTCCATTAACAGTGGACTTTTATAATGCGGTGAACCTCCTGCCACTGCTCTGTTAGCCAGCCTAACAATCATCTCAACTGTACCACTGACCACAAAATGCAGTGCAAGAATCACACAAGGCACTTGTAAAAAGAAATCAGCAGCCTCATAAACGCCACACAAATCAAACACACTCATGTTAAAGGATTACAGACAGGTGGTAGGATCAGTCTGAACTGGGGACTGAGAAACATTTACTCATGTAAAGTCCTTATTGTTGTAAAATAACCTAATTGATACTGGTCTGCACACACTCACCAGAATGCAGCCTGCTCAATTTCAGGTCAGTGTCTTTTTTCATGGTTATTTTTTTTTTTTTTTTTTTTTCTGTGAGTAATTTATTTATTGTGCTTCACCATACTTTTACTATGTTTTGTTACACTTTGCTGTGATTTTACCACGGTATGCTACAGTAATTGTTTTAAATAGGCCTTCCATAGAAATGTGTTACATACATCTGAACTGTGGTGTATATTTGTAGAACTTTCTCACTTTGTTTTGTAATGATCTTTCCACATGTGCTTAATTTAACACCCACTCAGTTTGCACAAGTATAAAGTTTTCTACATTTTTTCAGCATGCAGAAATAGAAGACAAGAAACAAACTGTATTGGGTCTATGCAGAATACTTATTGCTAGTCTTTAACAATGCTAATATTGATTTTTCTCCAAGTAATAAATGGGATACACTCACATGCACATTATGCGTTAGGCAAAATGAGACGTAAGTCAGAAATTCTCCAAGGGCAAGTAAGAAATTCACTACATTAGATTTGTGTCCGTATTTTTAAAAGAAAAAAATAATTAATTAAAAGCAAGCTATTAATGTCAAAGAAAACACAATTTCTGAATTACCCTTGAAGAATTTCACAATTCTATTATTTATCTGTATGTAGGCATTTATGTACATGGAGCAGTTTTAGCCTATTCCTGGACAGCACAGCTTCCACACACCATGCTGGGGATGCAGGTATGTGGAGCAATTTAAACGTGTCACTCTTTGATAGAGGGGATGCAGTCTTTTGGGTAGAGTTTAAAGAAGTCTAAAATGTCCTGCCTTCCTTCCAGTCGCCATGATACTCCTCCCCACTGGAGTAGGTGAAGGATCCTCTCGTCAGTGTCATGTTTCAGGCTGCCTGCAAGTCAAACACACTACAGTTACGCTGAGACTAGAGGCAGGTGGAATGGGTAAACAAAAGCACACTGATCAAGGATTCAATAAATTGGTGGTCAGTGGAGGCAAGGTCTGGCAGCTAAATAAATCCAGATCAGACAAAGGGATTGTTTCACCTGCTGGATCAGAAATCCAGGCCAGTCCCTCTCTAGGATAATGGCCATTTAACCCCTTCTCAACTGAGTTTGCTCTAAATGATGCAATCTGCAATATACACCTAACGGTAAGATTGTGTATGGAGAGCTTTCTGTGAACGTGACGGTAGATACACCACTGTACACGAAAATAACTGTGGGGAAACTAGGATAACCTCGAAACCAACATCACTGAACTTATTTAAGCTAAACCCAGGGTAAGCAGTGAAACTTTCAGAAAGAGTTATATTTTAAAAAAATGCCCCTGGGCTACTCCAGATTACCGTTACAGTTAAGCACAAATAACAACATGTAGAAATTAAAACCGCAACATTGTCAAGGTTAGCACTTTGCAATAATGATTATCCCGCTATAAGGCGAGCAAAATAATGCCAATTGTGCAAATATTATGTTGGTATTCTAAGCACGCGAGCGTTAATGGACTTCTTTAATACAGTAAATGTTGCTACAGTAACAAAGTCAATTTCGGTCGCGTCACCGGCGTATCACTTCTAATGAGCTACTTTAGCCAATTAAAAGATAAACCAATTCCAAAATTACTAGCTGACAGTCGCTGCTATGAGGTAAAATTAATAAAATGTTTACCTGTGTTTTGGGGGTCTTAAAATCATGCAAATCCTCCCGTTTTTGCATTTACAGTTCGAGGCGAGCACACCAGCAATGCAACTGTTTTACTGTACACCCACTGGCGATAATTAGTTTCCCTAAGCCCCCGCCTCTTCTTGTAGCAATACCTCATTCACATATTAATATCGCTCGCTTCTATTGGCTGATACACTTACTACGTGTTGAATGTAATATCTGATTGGCGCAGCTACCTAAGAACCGTTACCATGGCGGCCATTTATTTTAGGGGCAGTGTTGGCGCTGAACTTGCAGGTTTAATTAGCTTAAGTGGTATGTCTGTATGTCATGTGTGTGTTTCAATTGCATTAACGAATGTATTCATTTACTCATAATATTGGCACTTTTTACAAAACATATGAGTACTATGTCTTATTAACAGACCCCTGAAATTAGGGAGCTTGAAAAAGGCATGGAGTTATAAGGGATGTTCTGGGAACAGCTCTTCTCTTCTGACCTTGTTCTGTTTTCCATCCCTAGTCTGAAGGCCTGGTCACACAATACACGTGGGGCGTTTCTTGTGTGACCATCCTGGTCAAAACAATGTCAACATGATACAGGGTTACCATATTAGATGAGGTTTACTGGCAGAACTTTAAACTTACTAATCCTATTTGATGGGTGGTGGGCAGCACTACTCCTACCAGGCTTCTGCAATGGCACTGGAACAATCTTTAAAGTGTAGCTGCTGAAAGCAATGAACAAAACTGTAACCCCGGTATATGATAGAAGCCATGCAAAGCTGTTGCACCCCCGGCATCCCTAATTCCAGCGACCCTGGACATCTGTCCAAACCAATCTTGCTCACCACTGAACCTGCCTTGCCACAAGGAGATGCAGATTTTATACAGTATGTTAGGATGTAGGTCAAAAAGATGTTCAGTCGCCCACTGCAAATATAGTATTATGAGTGTATACTATATACAGTAAATGAATTTAGAAATGGGGAAAGTGTGGCGGCTTTATCTCAAGTAAAACATCCTTATGTTTACCTACCAGAGTTACATTCAGGTAGTGGCACTCCCTCCCCTTCGGCATCTGCTGATTACTCTGTATCACTGCCCCCCTTAGACTGCTATACATGAAATATTGTTGCTGATTCCTGGACCCTAATTGCTTCCTGTGCTATTGTTTCACACCAATGGTAAGGCAGACGATTGCACGTACAGCACATGTATCAGCAAGCAGCTATTTATCAATAGTGTTGTATCTGAAACATGTGCATATCCTGGATAATCTAAATAATAATAATAATAATAATAATAATAATAATAATAATAATAATAGATCAGTGATAATGGAACATATGTATAGTATACAGTATTCTATATATATATATATATTATATAATATATATATATATATATATATATTATATATATATATATACAACACCACACACATATTATATAATATATATATAGATCTATATCTATAATATCCATATATATATATAGATAGATCATTTATCAGCAGAGAATGTGTTAAAACTGATAAACCACCAATTCGAGAGTGATTAAAATAGCTGGATTCTATGTTATGTTTCTCTTTTAAAAAATAGCAGTTAATTAAATGCTTTGAAAATACTGTATATCCCTTTGTGCATTACACCAGGTAATGGAACCTTCTATTATCATAAAATTGCTGTTCCCCTCCCCTCCTACCTACTGTAAATGGTGCATTCCAATAAATCATTCATTGAGCTGCTTTCCTTTTCAGCCAATCATAGCTGACCCGCAGGGTGGGATTAACAATTCCAGAAAAGGCAAAAACTAAATCAACCCAATGAAAACCTGTACCCTGCCCCTCGGTAGGGTAGATTGGCAAAGCGAAAGTTTGATGTGCACAAGCTTTTAGCGCAAACCTACTCTGAATAACGATTTAGAAATACCCTGCGGTGTGATTAAAAATACATCTCAAGATACTGAAAAATAAATTCAGGGCCAAGGGTTACTGAGAGGTGAGTACACTACACATCGTTGTCGTACGAAGGTCAGGACGATGTGGATTTCGAGATATAATTCGACACATCTGAATTAAAATGCTAAGGAAATGTGTGTTCCCGTATGCATACCTTTAGTCTCTAGCACGCCGAACTCATTGAACCTAAACACATAAAATGAGAGAGAAAACCGGCTCGATTGAGAGAGAGAGGCGAAAAAACAATGCGACCTTAAATTACACACTACTTCAGATTATTTACACAGCTGGCTACATTTTCCCTTCTTGGTTGAATTCCAAAAATCGGGCGACGGAAACAGTCAAGTGCTGCCCTTGGTTTAAAAACGCGAACTCTTCATTCGGGTGCTCGGGGAGGGGGACGAACGCCGTTCTTCTAAACTCCACCCACACCCGACGGCACGGTGGCGTGCGCGCGAAGACGCAGAGCGTGCGCGCCCGCGGGAGGGGGGCGATAGAAAATGGCGAGTCTGTGCAAAAGGCAGCAATGTACGATCGAGAGGCGCGGCTTTCGGCAGGAACTGGATTCGTGGAGGCATAAACTAATTCACTGTGTAGGTAAGCTCCTTTTCCATTGCATGTGGGCTCGGTCCTCGCGTCAGGGTGTCCGGTGTTTGTGGAGTTCGACTCTCGTTGTTTCCACTCGGTGCAGAAAGGAAAAAATTCTGTTTTCAACCATCGGGAGCAGCACGGAGCCTTTTTTTTTTCTTTTTTTTTTTTTGCCTCGCACAACTGTTCGCCTATGCGCGCACCCTTGCAGGAGCTGCGTTGTGTTTACGTTTTCACGTATGGGGCTCTTGGTCTTACGCGTGCCTGGTAGTTTGTTGCTTCATCTTGCAGCAGACGTTGTTTTTGTACGTGGGCGAACTTGGTTTTATCAGGGTTTTCTCTTGCAGCTCTGTTAGTTTATTTACCGCACTGAGGATGGATCACATGCCTCCACCAATCTGCAGCCGCTCTTGTTGCGAGGCTCTCCCGGGGGGAGTGAAGCTTCCCTCTCGCTGACTCGCTCGCTCCTTTCTGCCTTGGTCTTGAGGCGCGCCGCCGGGCTGCCCTCACTCGAGCGCGCATTGCTGCAAAGGGGAAGTCGCCTTCGTTTTGTTGTTTTTTTAATAAATGCACTTGTAATGAACGACGTGTTTAGAAAACACTTTTTATCACGTGTGCCTTTAACTGAATGTTAGATGATTTTTCATTTCTTAAAACATCTTTTTAAATTGATTTTACTAGTTCTTGTTTATTCAGACACCTGTTATTTAGTTAATTATTCATTAGCAAATTTGGTCATTTAAGTTTTCTTAAGTGAATACTAGTTTCAGCAGTGTGTACATTGATACGTTTTTAGACGCGAGTTAAGTAAAATGTCTCCGTTTTGAACCTCAACCCCTCCCCCGTCATTTTAATTTGGCGTGTTCTAGTATGTTATGTGATTGGGATTCACTTCACGGTGATTCCATATGCCAGTACACAACTATTCAAATACCCACCTCATCAAATACTTATATTGTCCTGCTTCTATTTAGTATCCTGTTTTGTATACATTTCTCGTTATACTGTGGGATTGTCGGTCCAGTAGGAACCTCTTGACATTGCGTTTTACTATCATCTCGCTAGATCCAAGCGAGTGAATTTGGTGGGATCTTGAGAGGGTCTTAATTTAATTGGTTGTGTGTTTTTTTTCAGCCGTGTTGTAACTAGTGGTAAATATTTAACATTTACTGAAAAGATTCCAGTGTAAAATGTGTGTTTTCAAGTTTGTAATCTGCACAGCGCCATGACTCTGACCTATTTATTGACAAGTGTAAAAATTAGACACTGAAGACAAGGATTATGCTGCTTGGCAGTTGGAACCAAACTGCAGAGGATCTTGTATGAACTTGATCCTACTCAGTTGTTTTTCACAATGAACAAGTTGTCTGTTTGGCTGTGTGTGAGATCTATAACAACAGATATACTGTTAATGATTTGTAAAAACACTGCTAGCTAAAATGTTAAATTGAGGATCATTTTTTAAATGTATTTATATATTTAACAGGGACAGTGTACAAATTAACATTTGTGAGGTGTCATGAAATGCATTGCTACCAGATTTAGCTGTGAGCTAATTATCATTAGCAGCCCCTGGACAAACACAAAACAAAACAGTAAAGTAACATTTACAGAAGGGAATGTGATCAAGCATCAGAATTGTAAAAGGACAAACAAAATGGTACAATAAAGATAGAGAAAGAAATGGCAGATGAAAAGGCGCAGCAGACATATAAAAACAAATGAAGAATGATAAACATTTAAAATGCATAACAAACTAACTAATGCAATCGCACAATACAGAAGACAGAACAGCCAGTGCCCTTTCTTGATGTCCCGACACAATTGCCGCACACTCTGCCACTCACGGCAGGAGGGACAAGCAGTCTGTATGCATGTAATACACGGGGCAGTGTGTGATATGAGAATTGAATGCGCATCCGAGGGGTGGGATGCTACATAAACAGAGGGTGAAAACCAAGAGGTTTATCCAAGAATCCTGCTCAGAGGGTGGGAATTAAATTTGCATTAATCACACACTACACCATGCACTATTTTTTAATAATCTCTGGGGGGACTATTAACTGCATGAGCCCAATGAAACAATATGCACACCAGTTATTATAAATATTATCACATGTAATCTTTGGGGTCCAGTATCATCCCCCCCGACACACACATTTACTGGTTTATATAAAAAAAATTTTAAAAAACCAAACCAAAAAATATAAGTACATTTTAATTTTATTTGTAATGATTTCTTTTTATATTTGGTACAAAACTGGATTTTTTAGTTGACCACTTCAAGCAGTGAGTGTTAGCTACCGTGTACTTTTTATTTCAAGTCTTTAGAACGAGATAGCCAGGTGAGGAATTCCTCAGATTATAGCCATAGAATAAACTCTTGTTAGCCCGGCTTGGTTTGTGGAAAGCCTTGGGCTCTGTATACTCTTATTTCCTTCCTTGACCCACAGCTAGTCTTATTTCAGTCAAAAAAAAACCAAATCCAATCCAACAGTAACACCGTGTCACTGTAAAGGCTCATCTTCTGGTGTATGCTGGGATGACACTGTATGACTAAGATGTGCATCAGTCATACTTCCAGTATGTGCATTGAAAATGCAGTAATGTACTGTTTTCTATGAGATTTGATTAACCTCCAACAGAACTAAATGTAGTTTTATATTTAGAAATTGAATTCAGTGCGTCTTTCTGGGTGGGTTAGTGTATTGCTTTTTACCTGTCATATTTCTGTGGTGCTGCTTTGTCACTAATTGTAACATATATACAGGAAAAAAAAAAAAACTTGGAACCAAAATTGGTGGTCTTGATCTTTTTCAAGTTCATGCTTAGTTTGGTATGGTCTTTAGTTGGCAAGACAGATGTGTGTTATTTGTTCTTGACAGCCAGGTTGCACCACTCCCTTTGGTGCTGTTTTACATGTAGATCTGTACATCACACAGGACTTTGAACCAGGGTCCTTCAGTTGACGACCACCTGTGCTTATGTGCCAACTGCCTGGCCCTTAAGTAGCGCGAATGCGTATTTGAGTTTCACACTACACAGAGCATTGTGTACTTTAGATAAGGTCATGAAGTTCCCTTGAACTAATTTACCTGTATTTTGTCTCAAACAGACTGAAAGGAATTGGTTGTTTTGTCATACCATTCTAAATGAAATAATATTCTCTGAATAATGTTTTTAAAGGAGTCCAGTGCTACATCACATGCTTGTATCACCAAGACTTATAAGAAAAACCTCCCTTTTAAAACTGCATTTCCCGAGGCTACGTCTTGATGATGCAAGATATTGCTTGGGTTGTGGTTTGCACCGTTTCAGCGTTTACTGTGCAGAAATCAGTCACACCTGACCTCATGATTTCTGTGGCTTGTCAACGTGCAACTCGCGAAACTCAAACTAGTGGCCTAAAGAGCTCTGCTTTGGTATTCTGCACTTGAGATTCGTATGTGTGTGGCTGTGGATTTCAGAAGAGCTGCAGCTATTTGATTAAGCAATTTTATTGATCACAATAGCTTTAATTTTGCAAGCCTCAATTCAACATTTATTAATTCCACCTCGCTCACTACCCAGAAACACGCTTTCCGTGCACGTAGCTAGGCTGAAGGGCCTCTCTGTTTTGTTTCATTTTTAAAAATGAAACCTTGATGGTTTTTATCTGAAAAATGACTTTCTGTCCTCAACAGTCATTCCTTTAATAGAATATTCTCCCAGCCTTATCCCCTCAATAGTTACAGAAAAAATAAGTTCAGGAATGTGCATTTAAATTGGAAACTGGTAACTTTTTTCAAACTGTGTACATTTCTGTCTGTAACATTGCTCTAAATGAAGTTGTCCTACTGACCCAATTAAATCCAGTCCTGGAGACTAAATGTGATTTTGCTGCTGAACAGATCTAGTGATTTTTATTCCCCCCATGTTTTATTACTCATCAGTGTAACATTACACTTTCTTATACATTACATATTATTTGCTTTCTCTGAATATCGGAAATAGACTGGTGTGAACCAGGAATGGAAATTATTGAATCTATTTTATTAGGTTTTTTATTTAAGCACATCGTTCGTAGTAACCATATCTGAATTTGCACATTTTTATATTTTATCTTTTCAACACCAGCACATCCATTTACTAGATATCTGCATTGTTCGTGGATCAGTCATGTATTTAAACTGTCTCAATCGTGCACTGTGTTTTTTTTTTTTTTTTGTAGAATATAAATTGATGCTACAGCGGTATCCCATTACATTTCTTTATAAGAACATGTTATTTAATCGAACCGATCTTTACTGAGTTTGATTTTATAAACTGTGTTTGGTTTGTTTGTTTCACAGCAGTGCTTTTGCACTTCAAGTTCTTGTGCACGGTATTGTAAATTCAAACTTAACACAGTTCTCAGTTTATTAACTTGTTTACTTAATTATTTATTGGCTGCTATTCTGTTAAGTGCAGAGGCTTTTTTCTTGAATGGTTGAAATACAGCACTTAAGGGAATACCATATGTGAGTCCTGACCATGCAGGATTGCAGTTTGCCTTGCAGCTGCATGTCGAAGCATGGAGTTGGACTATTTTCTGGGAAATAGGAAGAGGTGAATGTCCTGAATGCTTTGGTGTGAGCTGTTGGTTTCAGGGTTTAGAGGGTGTGTGTTGTAATAGTGAAGTCAGTCAAGCTCAGGGTCGGAGCTTTTTTTTTAAATAAATAAAATTGGATTTATATATATAATATATATTTTAATTATGGAATTTTTTGTATTACCATAGTTGTATCTCTACAGTACCTCCAAACTGTAAATATGTTGGAAATGGTGGTTTGTGACTGGTTACATACCAGACTCAATCTAAAGTGAATACATAAGTAATGCAAATTATTTAATTGTGGCAACCTCTAAATGTGAACTACAATATGGTGAACTACAAGAATTTAGCAATGGAGTACGACAGAGAAAAATCCTCCTCACTCTCCCAGTTGTACTTTTCTTTCTTTGGTTTCCTCTTTCTGTGTCAATCCAAACACACACAGTTGTTACTTAGGACTACTTTGCTTTTTATAGTGTGTTCAGTAAAAAGGCCTATTGTTTGCACCACTAAATAAACCTGGTTTCAGTGGGTCTTAACACAGTGCTCAGTTGTTTATTTGGGACACCAGTGCTCAGTTGTTTATTTGGGACCCCATTGCACTTCGCTTCGGCGAGTGAATGATGGGGCAGGGGCTCTGTAACGGGGCATGTCTTACCATTTTATTTTTCTATGTCGTTGCTTCATTTGTGTGGCCAACCCTGGTCAAGCTGAAATTGGATTTTCTGTTTTCTAGTACAGCTGGGAGGAGATGTCCCTGCAAATTCTTATATATATATATATATATATATATATATATATATATATATATATATATATATATATATATATATATATATATATATATATATATATATATAAATAAAAACCCAACCCTGCTTTAATTCAGAGAAATGTAGGTCGAGAGGAATGTTAAATGACATGCAGTCTTGGCAGTTATAGAATAATCCCACAAGTGCAAGACTTTTCACCAACCTGCAAGCTTATAAAATGTGTGTGATCACATTTATGGTGACCTATGGATACTTTTTGTCTGCGTTTTGGGCGACTTGTGAGAATCGTCTCGTGGCTATATTTAGTTGTTGGCGTGAGTGTTGTATTGTGCATCTAAACTTGGCTTGCATTTGTGGCATGTGCAGTAACTGTAAACCCCTTTTTATATCTGCATTTGTGTTTTTCCAAAGGAACTCAGTCTGTGATAGAACTGCTTCATTTTGTAGTATACTGTTAGTTTTGGTTTTTTTATTTAAATCTTCGTTTCGGAAGCATTCTACCACCACGTTGCATGGATTGTGTTTCTCTTGGATATCAACAATTGAATACTGTAATGTAAACTTTGATGGGAGTTTCTTGCAGCCTTGTTTTGTTTAAGAAACAGTGCTGTGAAATTCATATCGCAGATCTGTAACAAGTGATGTAAGATCATCATTACTTTATGAATGTATTAAACATTTATACAGGTTATTTGTAATGGCAGTATTCAGAGATGCATCTCTGTGCTCACACTCAACAAGTAAAGGCTAAGTTTCCATTTCAAAGACCTCACTAGAGGCAGTCCAAATCTGCAGGAAAGTATGCAAAAAACTGCAGTGTTCTGTGGAGCATCTTGTGTGTTTTAGTATTTGTATTTAATAATGGCTTATACAGATGTAAATCAAGTAACCCTAATCATATCAAACAATTTGAATATATCAAGCATTTTTTATCAGTCTGTGTCTGATGATGATGTAGCTGCAGAATATGATGACTCTGTGGAAGACTGCAAATTCCAGGATTTCAGAGGAGTTCCAATATCTGCAGAGTTGGCCTGCCATAGACTCCACCTACACTGAAAGAAGTGTGCGCCAGGGGATTACATAGAAACCTTGCTCACAAATGACAGAAATCTTCATCCCCTTTGTTCAATAGGAGAGCTGTATTTTATAAACCGCACTCTATGAATTGCAAACAGTCACTGTTATACTTCCACGAATATTCAAACTCCCAGTGGCCTTGTATTCACGTCTCAAAACCTTCCAATTATCAGAAGTAGTTATTTTAATAGGAATTGCCAAATCCCTTGAAAGAATTGGTAGCTTATCTTGAAGTCACTTTTGACAGCCTGTTCGGTCTGCAGTTGCTCCTCATAATATCTGTTAGTTGCGGTAACCGTGCATGCAGTATTTCCAGCACATCTAGCCACATGAATGTGGCCATTATAAACAAATAGGCCTTTTTTCTTTTTTCCTTCTCGCAATTGATACACTGAGTTACTGTACAAAACTCGTCAAAGCACTCAAATGGTTGTCAGCAATTTAAATGGACATCTGAAATTACATTTACTAGCGTACCAATAGGGGAGGTCATAGTATCTCAAAGAAATACATTCAAACAAGATCAATTTCAGAGAAAGTTGGATATTCAAAGATTTGGCTATTTTGAGGTTGACCAGCTTTTAATCATCCGAAAATGTGTTCTTAAGCACTTTGGCAAGTAGGCCTACACTATTGAAACTGGTGCCTTAATTTGCCCTGAGGCTTTTTAGATGCTAATTAGATTTGCATAACCCTGCTAGTTTGTAATTGAGCAAGGTCACACAGCTTGTACACAACATGTAGCTGACTCAGTGCTGTGTGCATGTGAGCGGAATCCTTTCAAACAATACTGGAGCAGTAATTTCGAACAATGGAGTCTGTTTAAGGAATAAAGTGCTCTTCTAGTTAACAAGTAATGCTATCGGGTACAGTATCTCAAGCAACATTTGTAAATGCACCAGTTAATTTTTTTTTTTTATATAATTTACTCGTCGGCAATTGATTTTTACCCTGTTTTTCTCCCAATTTGAAATAGCCAATTGTATTTTAGACTCGGAACATCGCTAACACCCCTGCGCTGACTTGAGCGGCGAAGATGAACACACGCTGTTCTTCGAAACGTGTGCCGTCAGCCGACCGATTCTTTCACTCTGCAGGCTCGCAATGCAGCCAATCCAGAGCTACAGGGTCAGAGGACAATGCAGCCCTGGGCAGTTTGCAGGCCAGACTACAGGGGTCGCTGGTGTGCAGTGAGCCGAGGACACCCTGGCCAACTTAAACCCTCCCCACCTGGGTGACGCTTGGGGGCTCTCGTCGGTTGGCAGTGGAAAAGCCTGGACTTGAACAGACGACCTCCAGGCTACAGGGTACTCCACGCGGAGTGCCTTTACTGGATCTGCCACTCGGGAGCCCTTTGTTTTCTTTTTAATAAACCACATACATAGCAGTTCAAGAAAACCACAGGGCTGATTTGAAATGTAATTTAGATAATTGCTGGTGTGAAGCAGTTGACTGAAATTGTAGATATTATTTTGGGTGTTCTACAGCACAACAATGGAGAAATAATGAACTATTAGTGCGGGTAGTTATGGTGAAATAAATTTAAGCAAATGATTTGTGTACACAGCATTATCCGTACCATTGGATCAGCAAATGCATTCTAGGTTGTTTAAAATACAGTAAATGCAGCCTGCAGAGAAGTATGTAATTCATAATGATACAGTAGCTTAAGTGATGATCCGGACCAGTTGCAAGGAGTGGACTTTATCGTGGTATATTTGTGGTAGGTGATAGTAGGCTAGACGATATCACAGCAAGATCACACAGATGTATTTTTATATCATAAAGGTTTTACACCACACCCCTTATTTAATCAACTCCCTCAAACCTCTCTCTCGATTTTAGTTTTTGTTCATAATTTATCTTCTTGTATGGTTTGTCAGCAGTGACTGTGTTTTTCGATGAAACAATACTTTATACCACAGGGGGTTTGTGTGACAGTGTAGCGATACAGGTGGTAGACATTTCAAAGTTGAAGTGCAGTCCACAAGCACACGAGAGATCTGCTGTTTTTACCAGCGAGTTTAACGGACAGTACAACTGTGGCTCAGTGTGACCTTTAATTGATCTGCAGTCATGTAGTCTGTGTCCCTTGAGGATTATTTTGTCAGCCTTACTGCTGCATTTATTCTATTGGTGTCTGACCAAGCACTAGATGTGGTATTTACTCCCTGTTTTGTTTTTGTCTGCAGTTGAAATGCAGCTGTCCGTGGTAATGTTTTTTCAGTGCCCATACCCAGTGTCTTATGATATATGCTATCTGGACGATGTGCAACACAGGGTTAACAATTGTCTCGGTTTTTATAAAAAATAAATAAAAAATAGGTGCATCATATCTGCTTCCAGAGCTCTTTAGTATAAGCCGTATGTGTCAAATGAAGTTTTGCCGCAAATAAATGAAATAATTGGATTTCTCTTCTACTCGGAGAACAAGAATGTATTGGATAGAATTATATAAATAGTGGGATGTGTGGCACTTTTTTTTTTTTTTTTAAAAGAATTGGTAAGTTTTGCTAAAAGTCATGTCAAACTTCTAAGTGCTAGAGGCCCTCTGTTAAACTGAATAAAACCGGTAGGATTTTAAAGTAACTGCTAGGCAGCCCACAGTACTTTCATTTGCTCAATCGCCTGCACGCCAGTTCAGTTTGTGCTTTACCACCTCAAATTTGATCAGATAGCTACAGTTGCACGGCTGACTATATACCTGTTGATTGTATGCTAAATAATAAGTGTGCAAATCTTTCTTTGGATTGAACTAGACTGTTAACTTTCACAATAGAACAGTTGGAGATAACTTCTCCCCAAATCTGTTCAGTCCCCCAATATAGCTGTTTGAATTATACTTTTCAGGAATTGGCTTAAGCTTCACCAAGGGCTCGTTTGCATGAAATGAAGCAGTTCTCCTATTTTACTGCAGTATGCATGACTTGATGTGGTTGCTAAGCAACATTTGAATCCAATATTTACAGTTAATAAGAATGATACAAATATGTGCTACAGTGACAGATTGGTGAAAAAGCAAATGTGGCAGGGTATGTTTGATCAGAGTAGAGTTAATCTTCGGTTTCTGAAGAAAATCTGTATTACTAATTGAAATCGTAACACAAGTAATGGTTTCTTTTTCTTAAAGCAAAGTACTCTGGGGATAAAGAGTTGTGCTCTGAATTTGCTTGCTCTCAGACCCCTAGTTCTGTGTTTTTTGGGGGGATTGAATAAGTTACTGTTGGATCTATTCAGTACATCGGTTGTGGTAGTAAGTCTTATCAACTTGTCACATTTCTCCATGTCAAGTAATTTGTGTTATGCCTTTTCTTGTCAGCTGACTATACATCTGAACTGTTTGTCTCATCTACTCACGTAGCATTGAATGATGCTTTCTGATAGTCTTGTTTTAAAATTGTACAATCTCTGTCTCCACACACCAATCCTGTGAGATTTTACGTTTGAGAAAGCTCCTACAACAGTATTAAAGGTGCTTTTGTGTGTGTTCTTTTTCCAGGGTTTGAAAGCATTTTGGAAGGGCTGTTTGGACCAGGACTCGTAAAAGACCTCACCGTATTTAAAGGTAATTGTTTATTGTTAATAAGAATCCCTTTTAAGGGGACCTTATGTCTTTTAGTAAACACACTTTTTCAACTGCTAAGGTCACAAACAATCTCTCATGGTGATACCCTATGTGGTATATTAAGCAGTATGTAAATAAAGAATACACTTAATATAATGAGATTCTGACTGTCTAAGCTTTCATCTGTGTTTTTTAAAAGCACAATGCATGGATCTGGTGGAAAATGACTAAACCTTGGACTGTATATGTAACCATCCAAGGCTTTTTTATATAAACTGGAAATGGCTGCATTAAACTTAACTGCATATTTTTTTCTAAACTGCTAGTTTGGTAGCCATTGCTGACAAATACATTTAGCTGTCAGTAGATCATTTTAGGAGTGTAGCTTTTGATCATCTTGTCTCATCATGATGCGATTATTCTTGAGTCATTTGTATTCTGAAGAAACTAAAATAAATTTAGTCCTCGGTGTAAAACATTTTTTTCAGCCTACTGTTTCCATAGCAACCTGTGTTGATAGTTTTTAAAAAAATTACAAGATCAATTTAAAAAGACATTTTGAAAAAAGCATTTGTTTTAATTTGTCAACAGGGCTTGCTCTAATATAATCAAATCCTCGGGCAATGGCAAGTTTGAGAAATTTGACTGTTCAGGTTTTTTTTTTTATTCCCCCCCCAATTCTAGAAACATTTGTTTGGTCTGAAAATCAACTTTAGATCAGTTTGATGGAGTTGACATTTATTTAATGGTGGTTGACAGGATGCAATGGGGTGCACTTTGAAAGGGTTCAACCTGTATACCAGGGTGCAGTCTGCAGACTATACTGTAGTTTTGTGTACGTAGGGATCACAGCAGAATACATTGAAGAAACATGAAGTGAATTAATGTATTGCCTTGAGGCAAATTATTTGACCTGTGTCAGTTGATCTAAAATATGAATAAACGTAATCATTTTCTCAGCAACAGTCACAGCTGTGGCATTGAGCGATAATAGTTAGAAGTACAAGACATGCCTAATTGTCTATTTAACAGGGCTGGGTATCGGCAGAGTTCACGATATACATCGCGATACAAGGGTCATGATACACTAAATTAAGCATGAAAATTAAATCACACAGTTGTTTCATTTGCTTGTGCAAGTGTTTGCAATAACACTGGTAAAGCACTTTTAGTCAAATAAGCTTCACTCCTGTTTTGATTTTGTTTCCTGTTTAGCCAATGGCACCTAGGCTAAAAACAATTGGTTGCCAAGTGAAATTGCTGGGTGCCACTTCAGGAGCAAGTTGGTTGCTGTCATTCAACTGCTTAACTTGTTAAGACATTGCAGTGATACTAAAACAGTGTAATGTCTGTACTCACTTGTTTGTTGCCACATTCTGCGGAGTGGTTAAACTATGTAGCTGATGACAGCAATGAACTCTGCATGTTTATTTTAAATGTTTTGCAAGTTCGTGTCTGGAATTATTGACAGCGCATCTAACTGTGTACAGTTGCAACATGGGAAATAATTGGCATGCTGCAGCTCCAGTGCTCAGTGCTAGTGAAGTCCTGGTCTGACGGCATGTAACACAGACAGCTCTTATGATTACATGTTACCGTTTTATTTCACAGTTTAATTGCAGTGAGTTGGTTTGTCTGTTTACGATATTAAATGCAACATTTTAAAACACTCGGGTTTGTTTGGTCGTCGTCCAAACTGTTGTATGAAACTGGGGTTACCGTATTCTGTATTAATGCAGCATCTATCTGCGCTTTATATTCAATGAAATTTTTGTTTTTAGTTTATTTGTTATTTGTTTGTCTCGCACTTCAGTTTATTTAAAACATGTGATAGCAGTTTTTTCCCCATTTAGACCAACATCGTGGAGCATTCTTAAATACTGACACATGCTTTTAAAGGGAGAGGCAGCGTTTGTGTGTTACAGGTGCCAATGCGCCTAACCCTATACTGTTTTACATATTTTTTTGGTCGCATTTGCAACCATTTTAGTCGCAGTCTGGAGCCTGGCAAATACTGTAAATAATAATACAAGTTTGCTAGCGCACACAGATTTTGCAGATAGTTTTGAATAAGTTAATGTTTCTAGTGTAGCTTGGGCATATCGTTATCATACCTTCCGATGATGTCTGTAACTGCGATGGTGATGTGCTTTGATCAGATTGGTTGTATTCCCTGAATACTTGATTCGAGCCGTACACATTTTACACAGCGTCTCATCAAGAACATGAGGCGAGTCCACACTGGATTTTAAACCAGCCGGAGCAGGTTGAATTTCCGTTTTTTTCTCAGCCGCTGGTGGACTTGACAAACATCCTTAACGCTGTGATTTGGTAGGTGAGGCTGGTAGGGTTCATGCTCATAAGTGATATTATCTAATTATCAGTGTAGACACAAATTAGTGCATGCTCTTGTTCATGTTAACAGATTTTTACTTCAAGAAAAACTGTGTACCGATACAGGGGTCATAATCGTGTCGTCAAGGAAAATATCGCGGTGAATCGATGAACCGGCACTAGACATTAGTGTGCACAATTAATGTTACATTGTGTTCACTATTTTATTAGTTTACAGATTGGTGTACACTGCTACACTGTATCAGTACTTTTGTAGCAGGTTGTATAAAAGCAAATACTGTTTGTAGGGGAGGTTGCTACTGTAGATCTCCCAAAAATAAATACATGAAATGCTCCAATTGCTGTCCATAATTTTGTTTGCATCCCACCCTAAAAGGATGTTTTGAACTCCGGTGAGGTTAGCTAGCTGCGTTTCTGGAAGAATATAGTGTAATGACCATCTGGGTGATGGGTTACATTTTGTTTGAGAGATTGATGCCACCTGCAGTGTACAAACTGAAACCTATTGAAATGCTGCTGAAAGACGATGCTGCTGTTGTTCAGCAGGGTAATCTGCAGACCGTCAATGAACAGAGCTTGATTCAGTATTGAGATTTACAAGGGATGAGTTGAGGCATACGCAATACAATCACTGCTCCGTATAAAGAAATTCTGTTTTGGGATGTTTCCAGTGTCGGGTGAGTAGACAGTTATGACTTGCTAATCTAATTAATCATCCCATGTCCATGTTGTAGGGTACTGACAACCTAAAACATTTTTTGTCCAAATGACTCGTGCATCACTTCCCAACATCAGTATTTATTAAAGAAGTTAGTATATGCACAGAAAACGTGTTTTTAAATTCCCAAAGTACAATTGACGCAGATTTACCAGAGAGATTAATTCCCTTAATCCGTCCATTTACTAATGGCAGACGTGTTGTTTTTTTGTAAACATTATGCTATATACCTACTGTTTTACACAAAACCATGCCTCTTTGCACAGACTATGATTAGAGGCAGACATCTCTAGTTCATCGGAAGAATACCTTTCCAAGAGCAGTTGATGAGGAATTCCAAATATTTTGGCAAATAACACAATATCTTGTGTTTTTAAAAAAAAAAAAAAAAAAAAAAAAAAAAAATGTTTACATCAGTGTTTCAGAAGGAATTGTTTCACCTCTTGACTTAATGTTGTTTATTTTGTTTGAATACCAAAGTCGGAATGTTTTCTAAATAACCCATGGTTTTAATTTGATTAAATACTTTTTGTTTATAACAAAAGGTGCCCAGACTAGGAATATGATATTTGATGATTAAAATTGTACAATCTTGAACTAATAGATGTTTCTTGAGCAGAGGCTTATGACGACTTGCATGCATCTTTGAATGATTTAATGGAGAAGGTGGAGTTCAAATATGAATCTGATTTGTCAACATGTGACTGTCTGCTTATAAACTGTGTTTCTCTATTGTGGGGAAAATAATTGGTGCCTCTCTGTAGGTATGTACATAGTTTGTAAATACAGATGGCTTCAAATGTCATTTTTTTAATTGAAGATCAGGCACTTGTCAACCGCACTTAAGGATTAGTATGTGAATGGCAGTCAGTAATCTTTCAAGTTTGACCACAGTTACATTTTAACTAGAGCTACAATGGTATGCCAGAATGATGGGGTTAAGGGTATTGCAGGGCACAATTGCTGGAGAATTTATGAGGAAGTTTTTACAACCATGGAAAGCTTGGAATAAAACTTGTTTTGGTAGAGAGATGAAAATGGGATGTGAGATGCGTCTGTCTGACACATGAGAACTGGATTTAGAGGAGACCAAATAGATAAAGTTCAGCAAGAGGGCGCTCTAGGTTGAAATCTTTTTAATTAACAGAGGAAATATCTTGTATGTGCTGGCAGCCAAGAAGGAGAGAAACCATAAGTTCAAATAACCTCTATTTGTTTTTAATCTCCTGTGCATTTACTGCTGGTTTTACAGACCCTGAATTGCAAATCTTTGACTGCCTAATGTTACCGTGCAGGCCTAGATTAATGAAAGCAGCCATTAAAGCAAGCCTATACTGTAGCAAACACTAAATATGACCCTGTTTTGTATAATTGTCTTTTCAAACCTGGTGAGCCTGGAGAAAAGTCATATCTCTTGTAACATTTCATTACACTTGACAGCACTGCTCTGTTGATACACGCATGTTCAAGTGAAGCTTCTTGAATACTGGAAGAAAATTGACTTTGCCATGGCAACAGCCCTGACTTGAATGCACTGTTATCTGCATCAAAACAGTTCTTTTTTTAGTCAAATTGATTCCTTTGAGTTCCAGATAATAAAACTATTTATTAATGTGCAACGATTAACCTGATGTGATATTGGGTACAATATAACCGTACTCCAGTTAGGGAGTTCAAAGTTTGTGGTGTATAATCGGTACTTGAATGTTACTCAATTACACTGTGTGGAATTGTGCAAATAGAGAATTCATTTTTTACATCTTTACACTGTTATCCTACTTCCAGTAGTGTATATCAACATAGAAAAGCAGTCAGAAGTACAGGTTGCTAAATACATCTTGGAATAAGTGTTTCCTGTCTTAATTGGCATTTTTTATTTATTTTTTCATTCCTGACTGAAATGTATTTAAGGCTATTTTTCCTTCCCTACAGATTATGAGCCAGAAGGGGTTTCTGATTGGTCGTTCAATAAAAACTGTCTCTTCTGTTGCTTAAGACGAGAAAAAGTGAAAGTAAGCCCATTCTGTTCTTTCCTTTCTCTGCTTGCCTCAATCTGTAAGTGTATATGTATTTCATGCTGCCGTTTTAGAGAATGGGATGTGAGGTAGCACAGTGTGCTCAGGACACTGTCAGTCCTCAACTGATGTGTCTCTGTGTTAAGGGCAGGGGTTTTATCCCCAGTGTCCTGGCTTGGCAGATTTAATAAAACTCATCTGTTCTCTGCTGGTTTTAACCTGTTAAATGAAGTTTCATTTGATTCTTGAAAGAAACGGTCAAATATTTGTATTTCTTTATTGGTGCATGTTTGGAACCATGTATTAGTATTTTGTTAGTACAAGACTGTGTGAACATTTTGAATGAGTTCTCCTAGGGTCGGTACTTCTGTAGAGTTACTTAAAGCTAACAGATAAACTGCAAGCATGTTTTTAAAAGGGATTCTTTATCTGTTTATTTTATATATACTTTTTTATATAACCTACTTAATATCCTATTATCTGTTTTCTCTATTGAGGTTTCTGTATTTATCATTATTTACCAGAGGTACAAATGTAATGTCCTTGAAGTAGTTATATAAATTGCGACATTTCAGTTTCTAAGCTATTCATGATAACAGTGAATGTGGGTGCAGCCATTAAGTTGAGACGCATGTTTCACGCTGGTCTCTGAACCCTCAATGTCAACCGTCTGGCAGCAACATTATTAGTGTAAGGAGTTTGCATGATTACTATGGATAATACTTCTACTATGTCTTTTTTCTTGTTTTTTTTTTTTTTTTTTTTTTTTTTTGTATAAAAATGACTTTTCAGAGCCCTGACAATTTAATTTCATTGCTGTAAGTTTAAGAATTTAGTAAATTCTGCATTTTCTGTAGACCTTTGCTAGTTGAACCATTTTCATTTGAAACAATGACATTAATAATGCTCTTCTTGTGTGTGTGTGTGTGTGTGTGTGTGTGTGTGTGTGTGTGTGGTTTGCAACAGGAACATTTGTTGGAGACACGCACTCCGGAGGCTGGAGAGGAGAAAGCCCTTTGCAAACAGGAACATTCCAAAATCCACCGACTCGAGAAGCAAGCGGAAGAGTTCCTCCATGCAGTCTTCTACAGAAAAGGTGTGGCTGTCCGTAGTTTAGTGAAACAGAGAAAATGACAGGCTTGAGACTCCTTTAGTACCGTACCCCAGACGTCAGGCGTATAGTGGAAGTAGCCAGGCATACTTTCTAATTTAATCAAACTTGATAACTGTGTCATTGATTAACAAAATCTGGGTTTATATAGTGTAACCTGCTCCTATTTTATTTATTTATTTATTTTTCTCCACTTTATTAAAGATCTCACCACTGCTGCTCTAGATGATTTCTAGCCAGGGCAAATTTACTTTTGTACAAGTGTCAAAAACATACTATTTACATTAGTTACCTGGAAGCTTTTATCCTGTGCTGGGAAGGCATATCTCTAGCAACAGGGATAGCTTGGTGTCAGTATGCCATATGTAACTGGTTATGTAATTGTGAAGAAACTTGCTAAAATATTCTTTATGGATATATTTTGTTGACATGCTGCAGAAATAGATGTGTAAGATGCCTGGTTTTATGGACAGTGTCTAAATGTTTTTTAATTAAGTGGATGTAGGCCCTGGTGATTTACTTTTCCATGATACTGATGACTCTAATTTTGCAATTGGATGTGCTTTGCTCACATACTATTTAATTTGTTTTCACTGTCAGATGTCCCCAGGGTCTCCGACCCCCACATTCCTCTAGTGGCTCGCGAGATAATGCAGCGAATGATCCGACAGTTCGCTGCGGAATATACCTCAAAAACCAGCTCTTCTCAGGACCCCATCCAGCCCAACGGCACCAAGGACCAAAGCCTGCCGAAAGCACCGTCGCTCGCGTCTGCTGCTGCCTCTGCACAGAACCCCGTTCTCAGCAAGCTTCTCATGGCTGACCAAGACTCTCCGCTGGATCTCACTGTTAAGAAATCTGAATCTGAGTCCAGTGGCCAAGGTAGACCTTGCCTGTTAGTCAATTAAAGCAGGGCTGGAGTAATAAAACATGTTCATAGTAACTTAACTGGTTCTCATTTGCTATGTTTTGTTATTTGATTATCGCCTTACGGAGTATGACTATTCCTGGCTGTGTGTGTTCTTGCCTTATTTTCAATTCTATTTGGAGTAAACCACCTCAGCTGAATTAAATCCTGCCCATGTGACAGACCATCTATGGAACAAGCAGTCTTCATAAGGCATTTGCCCCTCTGCTATTTTATATATAAAATAAATGTACAGCTAAGACTTGTAGACTAAACATGTTTTCCTAACGTGACTCTGTATGCCTCTACTTCCTTCAGACGGAGTACTTGATTTGTCCACCAAAAAAAGTCCCAGCCCAGGCAGCTCATCCCTCAACAATTCTCCTAGCTGCTCCACAGCCCCCCTGGAGAAAGGGTAAGGAAAAACACATTTATATCTTTACTCTGTCCCAGCTACCAAAGAGAAAATTCACACTAGTAACCAGAAGGGTCGGACAGACTAACAACTGACTGTTTATCCATTTCTAAAAGGAATGTTTGACCTGTCATCCTTTTTAAAGGACGGTGAAGTGAAATTAACCCTATATTTTGCCTCTGAGTGTGTGCACTTGTTTGAGACCCCATCCATTCATCAACAACTGCAAGGTGCTTGTTTATTTTATTTTTTTGTTTTTTTTTGATCGCCTGTAGGATGTGCCCTCCATTTACCCTTTTGAAAGGTAGATCACAAATACCCCTTCCCCTTTATCCCTAAACAGTCTCAGGGTGACCACATGAGTCAACCTCTGGTGTTCTGAATCCAGATGTCACAGATGTTTTATATTATTACTAGGTCCTTTATGCAGGGAGTAATGCATACACAGAACAGTTAACCAGTTTCAACAATTTGAACATTGGGGGAAAAAAAAAGCTATTGAATGCATCTGTATTATGATGGATTCAGTAAAGTGGCAATGGAGTTCTTTCTTATCCCATACTACAGCAAACTCATTCCCTTTTTTATTTTATTTTTATTTATTTATTCTTACAGTGCTTGTGCCTGTTCCTACATTTACATTTGTCAAAATGACCTGAAAGAAATTTCTGCCAGAACTCGAGGTGAGAACAGAAATTGTTACGAATGTGCGGTTTTTAAAAGCGTTATTGAAGTTGGCAGTTCATTATCGGTGAGCTACATTCAACTGCAGTTTTGTAGGCAGTGGAATTGCTGCTTTGCATCTCAAACTTTACTACTGTGGGTAAGTTTGAAATTGTGAGTGGTGACTAACTCGTAGATTCATGGAGCACCAAAGCAGTTTGATAGAACAGATTTTATTGGAACCTGGTACTGCTTTTGAGATGGGTGCTGCAGAAAATGTTTTTAAAACTGGGAATAATTTACCCATCTGCCAGTGCTTAGCAGCTTCAGGGATGGTGTGTCTGCATGGTGGTGGTTGTTTGTATTTATTTATTTTTAAATATCTGTTTAGTCCATCTTCCATCATTGGGTAAATGTATAAAATACATAGGTAAAGTATTTCTGGTAAGTTTTCCCCTTCTAGTTCCATTTCCTTCTGCTAGTATTGGTTCATTTTGAAACTGTTTACTGGCTTGGTATCAGGACCTCTCTTGAACTGGCATTGTAAGCCGATCTGTACCTGACAATAATACATTTTTTTTTTTTTAAACCCACGCACACAACAGTTCTCCCATTGTTTTGAATGGCTTATGATATTAATCTATTGTGGTGTTGACACAACAGTGATGGCAATCTGCCTTGCTGTATGGACTCAGTCCAGTGTCATGAGGTTTCTTTATCGTGACTAGCCGTGTGTCTCTTTGGTGATGGATGTTTCTGTTTGTACTTTTTGTAATGGGCTTAAAGCCTCAAGTAGTAACTCACCTGGCTGGGAAGCACTTTTCAAATTAAGTGTTTTTTCAGTGCAAGACTCTGAACATGTTTAGTTATTGTAGCATGGTCTTTCTGCAAAGTTATTTGGAGCTAAAAAGTGTTTTTAAAAGTTATCACAACCCTCATTTTATGTGTGCGTGTGTTTATATGTTTTGTATGTATTTTTTGCCTCCTGTTTGAGTTCATGCTAAAGCAGGGTGGGCAGCCAAAGTGCTTGCCGTGGCAGCTTAATGAATAATGTGCACGCCTGCCTTGTGAGGGTGGGTTTGCTAGAAACGTGCTACACTGCAGCAGTTAAATTATTCCCCAAGACTAATTCCCTGGTAGCATTCTGTGTGTGTGGGGGTATGTAAGCAAGCTTTCATTTGAAATGTGACACCCTGCATCACTTGGCTTACTCTTTTATTGCTGTACTTGTTTAGTGGTAACGTCACACTTGTGAACCGCTGTACGCTACTGGACAGTAACCCTTGTCAATTCCAATTCTGGTGCTATCTTCAGAAAGTTTGCTTGAGGCTTTGCTTTTCTGCTACGAGAACCCCCCCTTCCCCTCCCACTGAGACTGGCTGACGGGTTCAGATATCTGTCTAATTTTATATATATTTTCCGTTAATTTCTTTTTAAAATATTTCTTTGCCCTTAAGCTTTTTTTATTATGATTTTTGATTTTAGTGTACCACTTTGTATTTAAGAAAAATAAATAAACTTCAATTTCAAATAACTTGACTTTTTTTTTTCTTACTTTTAAGTACTTGTACACGAAAAGCGAACCTGCCAAAAAAAAAAAAAAAAGTGATGTTACCCAAGCAAGGTCTTCTAATAAAGGAGTGGCCATACCCTACCTTCCCAAACCCATCCCTCCTTTAAGCTGTGCAAGCCCTGCTTACACCAATTTCCTTCCATTCAATTAGGCGACCAGAGAGAGCTGACCGCAACCGTGAAGACGGACATTCCAGAGATACGGATGGGCTGCCTCAGAGAAGCTTGCAGGACGAGACCAGGGAGAGTTACGGCCACTCCTGCCCTCTTAAGCCTCCAATGGCTCGCTCGCTCCAGATTAAAGAGGAGCTGCAGAACAGAAAGCAGCAGCTGCAACAGCCACCTG